>NC_051180.1:37204004-37374004 GCF_013339695.2 Rhipicephalus sanguineus | reverse complement strand
GACTCGAATTTTATGACTTTTATTTCAACACTATATGGACATTCTGAATAGGCACCGCATTCTATGTGGAAAGAGTATACCTGCAACAACCGCAAGACGGCAATGAGGAAAAAATGCGTGAAGTTTGCACTAGGTCGCGCGAAGCTGGTTGATACTCAAGCGTTTAAGTTAACGCCGGTGTCTGCTGTGTTCCAACTGGTTGTTGCTATAGGTTTTCATATGTTGTAAGCAGGTTTCCTATGTTGTAACTAGTTTTGGCATGTTTTAAGTAGGTTTTGCTTGAGGATCATACATCTTCGTTGTGCCAAGCTTTGCGCGACATTGTGCAAACTTGCCGCATGATTTTTTTGAAGATTAATCACCGAGATATTGTCAGTGACAAAGCCACTTTATTCACAGAAGCCGGATGAATCCAGTAGTAGTCATCTTCATCCCGTTCGTCGTTTCCATAGTACCCGCCACGTAGCACCGGGAACTCTTCTGGAAGATCTTCGTCGCCACTGAATTATTCGACCAATTCTTCCATGTGTACAGGCAGAGCGTAGCTTGCACTAAACGCGGAATGCTAAAGAGGCAGCGGAGCTGACGAGCACCTATGTAGTACTGGCTTTTGTTGTTTTGCTAAGTATTGCTAATTTTCTTTCTTTCTTCCTCTCTATCTTTGTTCTTCTCTCTTCTATCTGTTTTTTTTTTCTGTCTTTTTTTTCTGTCTTTTTCTATTTATTTTTCTCTCTCTGTTTCTTTCTCTTTCTATCTTTCTCCCTCTTTCATCTCTTGCTTTCTCTCTATCTCTCACTTTATTTCTATGTCTCTCTTTCGTTGGCATTCTCTCTTTCTCTTTATCTTACATTTCTTTCTCGATATTCCTATCTTTCTCATTATTTCTGTGCTATGGTTTACTCTCTCCCCTCATTCCCCCCCTCCTCATCATCACATCTCTTCTTCTCACGTTCACTTCCCTTTCCCATCCCCTTGCTACACTGTACTATACAAGGCTATGCTCTCCTAGCGTGCCTGGATAGCCGTGCGGTAAGCGGGTTCGAATTCCTCCACGTGAAGAATTTCTCTCATTCTCTTTCTTTCTGTCTCTCTGTTTCTCTCTCTCTCTCTGTACTTGTTCTCTCGCCCATCAGGGTTATTACAGGCCACGCCGGAGAATACGGTGCACGTGTTCTGGGAGCGAAGCAGAAGAGGACGAAGAAGAAGAGGATGAAGACAGCACGCGCCGGTTCATGATGATGATAGTTTTGGTAATGACAGACATTTTACGTCGAGCTAGAACAGCTTTTCTGTTAAAAATCGTTACAAAATTAATCCACGATGACATCGCATAGCAATTAAATTGTCCGCAAAGCGAATCATGAGAGAGCCGCATGTTTCTGCCTATCTTTAACTGATTATAGTTCTATAGAGTTCCTGCGTCTGAACCATGCAGTGGGGTTGGGAGGAACGCTTTCGGCTTCCGGATTGATTCTGACCTTTCCAAGTCTGTAAGGGCGTTTTACGCACTACGGCTGTCGAAACGTGATAGTCATTCTCTTCGAACAAAAAAAAAAAAAAAAAACGCAGGGTCACTGCGGCAGCGAACACGCCCTTCAGAGTGCAGAAATATGCTCTGCGGAAATGAAATTGCATTTGCTTGGGATCTGTTACGTGAGCAAGAACACATACACAGAAAGGAAGGCGAGCGAGATTACAGCACAGCACGGTCGGCAAAATGCTGTCTGTACCTTGTGAGAAAAATCAATACGTCCACGGCTACACGGCGGTACTGATTGACCAACACGTCAAATAGACGAGATACAGCAGCGCGTTTTTAGCGTCGTACGTGAGTTCTTCACTTAGCCGCGAATGTGAGGTTTTCTTTATTTTTTTTTTGTCGTTGCACCAGAAATCAATATATCCTTACGTGAACAGTCCTTTCTAACGCGTTTACGTCAACCGAGTTTCGCCACACTTGGTAAACATCAGACGCTGTATGACGGTCTTTTATCGCCCCTTTCAAAGACGTAGCGTTGAATTCTGGAACCAAAGCGTTTGAATGATCATTATTTTAGAATATAAGCCTAAAAGAAAGAAAACACATCAAGTTTAAGAGCGGCGAGCACTTCGTCATTTGGTTTGTCTCGGCATTCCCGCACTGTGTAGCAGAATGCCTGCCGTGTAACAGACCTAGGTTTGCACCCAAGTGATACGATGCACGCGAAGCAAAAAGTAATCTGTCGGCGCACGCAATGCGTTTGCACCCACAGTTTGCCACGAATCCCTTTCTGTGTGCAGCCATTCTCGAGAGTCATGCATTTCTCTGCTCACGCTAACGTTCGTGATGATGGCACTAATTTTATATTTTTGTTGAGTAGCCTCACGTTGCGCGCTGATGATCAGCGCGCAACCTAATATTGTGGCACTTAAGGTAATATAGCAATATTAGTGCATTTAATGAAATAACGCCAATATATCTACAAGTCCATTTTTGTTAGACAACTACGTGAAACAGAGAACTAATGAAGCGCATTGAGGAAAGCGTAAGGGTCGTTATTTTTAGTTTTAACTGAAACCTAGAAATTAAGAGATGAATGGAGAATCACTGTCAATCAGTGAAGGCTGTAGGTTAGCCCCCACAGCCTTCGCATCACGCTTGCAATGCTTTACCAACTGAGCTATGATGGCGGCCGTTCCCCTCTTAACTCCCTGCGATGATTTTGTATGTCTAACTCTGGCAGTGTTGGTCAGTGCCACTCCGAGGCATGGTGGCGAATGTGGAACAATGTTATATTGCCTATGACGCCACGTAGAACGCGTTATTATGCTCGCTGTAATTATGACATTTGATTGTCTAACACGTTCTTTTGTATTATGGTAAACGTGTTATATTATTATGATAAATATTAACTTTGTTGCACGACAATCATCTGTCAAAGAAATTACCTGCACAGCATTGAAATCCCAAGAAACCACGCCTTCCAAGTGTTAGCTAACGCTTTCCTCGAACGTTCAGTAAGCACCATTTTGCAGAAGGCGTCTTCTGCACAAAACTAACCTTAATAGTCTTTATACTTTTCGAAAAAACGGCAGTTATTCAACAGAATGCATATTTCAAAATCGCTCATTGGCACGTCCTGATTTGTCAGTGACTCATTGTGTGGTATGTAGTTATAAACCTTCACATTGTAGATGTGTGAAATGAAATATAGCATACATTAACTTACGCTAATTAAAATGGTCAGAAGCTCCAATTTGTTTCCTTGTGACCTTGTATGTCTGCTGCGTATTTTAAAGACTGTTCTGTGACATCTGAACTTGGACTCGACGAACCCAGTCTGCTCGTCGCCTACAAAGTTACTGATTTCAAGAACCACCTAAATATCCTTTGTTTTGAATACGGCAGCTCAAGCCCGCGTTACCAGCGACAGCTGGTAACCCAGGTTTTATTCAGTACACTCAGAGATCCGAAAAAAAAAAAAAAAAACTCTCGACAAGAATTTTCCGTGGAAGCCGCGAGAGCAGAGCTTTACTTTAAGAAAATGTAAGCAAGAGTCTAGATGTGCGAACTTGGCTAGACTCGCTAAGAAATTGCAAAAGCTAGAAAAAAGGAAGAATGCTCATTGTTCCGATGCTTTAAGGTAGACGTGTATTTCATATTGCTTCTTAAGACTTTATGCATTCTACCTTCCGTCTATGGAGGAACGCGGATGTTTCAAGGACGAATTAGGACATTGCCTTTTTCGAAATCGCAGGAGCGTATTACGGTACCCGTTAAGGCTCTAGGCGTCAGTTGTTGCGAAAGCGTGGCCCACCAAATTACTTTTCAGCTTTAGAAGGCCCTTGTATTACAAGAAATGAAAAAAGAAGACATCACGTTCCACACGAATACACAAAAGAAAAGCGTTCGAGGGATCGAGCATTTCATCTGCGATCGCGTATCTGGCAGGCTATATGAAAGCTGCAGGACAAAGGGTGCAAATTGAAACGTCGCGTTTTATCTTATTACAGGCAATGGCGGTGTTTCCATTCTATGGGGACAAATTTCGCAATCGCGTTATGCGCCTTCCAGTCGCAGTGACATCTTACCACGCGCCTGAATTATGAAATTCAACGTACAAGACTTAAGCCACGAATGTTCCTGGTTGTGTTAATATTATTTTGGCTTCACGTCACATTTACGCGTAGGCCGACACATCTCATCAAGCTTCCTCGCGATGGGGCAATGCGGTGTAGTGACCCCGTTCTCATTTGGCACACAGGCAGTGAGGGATGACAAATTTGCGTGAGTGTTCGCTCTCAAGGAAAGAAAAGGCATCGCAGTCACCGGTGGCACACACTATAGAAACGAACCAATGGAACTTTTACGCTACCTCTCAATGAGGGTGCTGAAATATCGCGATATTGTTAACGCAATCGTGCCGAATGGTAATGGGGTTCTAGTGCGTGACGTAATACTGTTACCTGTCACTCTTATGGTTATGGCAACGCCAATATTTCGTTTAAATTTATTTCTTCTTTTCTGGCATTCGCGAACAGACTTTGTTTTAATTCTGAGGCATTTTGCGAAATCACGTCACGACACGCCTTTGAAGGTGCTAAAGCAGTCTGACAAGATACCTTAAAAGTTCTCCGTCAACGCAGAATATAAATGTATGTAAAATAATTGCTTCAGTGCATTTCGCATTCCCGAGGACTCGGTCGCTTTCATATCTCTTACAATATTTTTGCTGTAACTAGAAAGATGACTTCATATTTAGCGCACACAAACGATGCCGAATGACAGGATACACGAGGACGCTGCGCTTCTGTCGTCCCGCACAGTTTGTGTGCGCTGAATCTCAAGGTGTGCAGTATTAACCCGCCTACCACAGTCCCTTTGGGAGAAGGATGACAATCTTAAGAAGTAAAAGAACTGCAAGCTGACGCCCGCAAAGCCATCTTGAGTGCTCTCTGTGTACACTAAAAAAAAGTCACAGTTTCTCCGCAACGGCGAAGCAATGAATGCGATATTAATAAATTGGAATATAACGAGAAGAACGGAAAGCAGCTCGACATTGCCAGCGCGTCGCTCGAGCCCAAAGGACGCACGAAAAGAACGCACACAGTACGAGCGCGAACTATCATGCGTCCCAGCTCGACACTGGAAGCGCACTGCTCAAACATAAAGCAAGGCGCACGAAACGAACGAACAGGTACACACAGGACGAGCGCGAACTAACTATACCAGTCGTTACTTATTTCTGTTCGAACAGCGCGCCCCTTTCACAAACGCGGCCGCTGCAGCGTCGAAGCGACCTTCGTACGTTCTGTGACTTCAGCTCACACATCGCGGGGAAAGCACAAGAGATACAACCCCCCCCCCCCCCGCCAGCCGCCCCCTTCTTTCCTCGAGATAAGCGCACGAAGGCGACCTGCAGCAACGGCGTTCGCAGGAACGGGGCGACGATCTTTGAAGCGCGCCACGCGTGGACATCGCGCCATCTATGTGGTAACTCAGAAAGCATGCTGATGTAAGTGGTGTATATAAATAGCTCGCCGTTAGCAGGCTGAAAGACGGTGCTATTCGTGGCCTAAGCGTCTAACGCCGCGCGCTGGAAAGCGGGAGGTCGCCCGTTCGATTCCGCGCGTTGGAAACTTTTTCTGAATTATTTTTCTTTGTGGCTTTGATATATATATATATATATATATATATATATATATATATATATATAGACATATACATATACGGTGCATGACGGCGGCGACGGCAAAAGTCAGCCGAGACTGTCCATATAATAGCTATCGCAATAATATATTTAAGACATTGGCTTTATATAAATTTGTGCAACGTCTATAGGTTTGGCGTCGCCAAGAAAACAAAGCAGAAAGAGCCAACTCAGCGGGATAGGTGTGTTCGCAAGCGTACAGCATAGAGTTTCTTACAATTACTTAGAGGGAACTTTGGCGCTGAGATCGTTCAGCTACCATGGGAATGATGGGTAGTACACTGAATTGCCTAAACTTCGTGCTTCCGGCTTCCAACGCACTTGTGCATTTGTTTATTGTTGTGTTTTAGCGTTTGTATCGGATAAAACAATGTATCATCGTGAACTTCGTGAGCCAATTTGAATTGGTGAGCCTATAAAGGTTAAGGTGGGGAAGTAGATCTGCTCAACATTTGCTGAACTTCGTCATGCGACAAAGCGGCTCCAGGCCACACGGAGCCAAACGAAGCCGAAAGAACGAAGCTCAGACAAATCCGTGTACTACCCATCATTCCGATGCTGGCTGAAGCGTCCCGCGATGGGGCTCCCATAGACACTAGCACCAGAGTTATCTCTAGTAAATATTGCAGGAAACTCTACGGCTCTAGGATCAACGTCGAAGTGCGAAGGATAAAAGCCGTCGTCAAAAGCATACAGTTGCCGTACATCTGCCTGGCCACAGCGCAATATATTGTCAGTATGAGCAGCAGCCGCTGACGCTCGATGCCGGCGAGTCCGTATATTTCTTTATGGCCTATACGAATTGCCCCTCACCCTCGCCCACCATTCCTCCCGGCACAGCGGTGCATTACATGAAGATTAGCTAGTGTGAGGGCACTGATCTTTATTTTCGAGCTAGCGTCTGCACAGAACACAGGGGTCCGCTGCTTCCTGTCTCGACGCGCCGCGGGTTATTCCGGCTCAAACAGCAGCGTACCACTACCGGCGCTTCGTCTCCAATGTGTGCTCCAGCTACACATTGCCGGCTTGGTTTCCCTCAATACCTCTTGGCATCCAGCGCCTTTCCCATAGCAATGCTGCTTCCGTTACTTCTTTAGGCTTCTCTGTTCCGTTGCTCCTGCGTGTTATCCGTGTTATCCGGTTTCAGCAAAGCCCACTTCCCCCCGCTTTCCTTCCTTTCTTTTTTTTTCTTGAAAGGGGGGGGGGGGAGGGTGGCTAGGCAAGGGTTCCGCGTTTGTTTGGGCGTGATGTGCTTGGGTTCCTCCTTCGAACACGGCACCGTGATGAGAAATCATTCTGGTTCGGCTTATGGCCGCATAAAACCGATAGTTCAACCATAAAAGGATGAAGCTATGAAGCTGCTCGTATAGGAACAATTTCTGGAGAAGTCGGTCATGTGTTCGCGGGATGATGCGGAATTTTGCTGCAAAGAAGTGCGCGCGCGCGTCGCTATAAAGCTTCGAAATACGCCGCAGTGGTTGTTGGTCGCTAGCGTCTTTGCTTCTGCATGCTTGAGCAGGAACCATGCTCGAAGCCCACTGATGCGTCGTAAATGCCGCCGTTGCGTTTCTTTGAAATCTGGCATCTCTCAAGAATTTTCACAGCTGTAAGACAAAAAACCAGAGAACGGTGCTTTAGGACGTTACGAACGGTTAACAGAAATCCGCTTAACCATGGACTATGCACGCCGAAAACAGGCTCGGATTTCTTCATGCGTACAATGGTGATAGCTGTAGCTTAATTGATGTCATTAAATATGACCCCCTTAATGCTGACCTTGCACGTGCTAAAACCACCGTATGATTATAACTGAAAGAATCCGTAAACAGGGGTGGGTGCTCTAGCCAACGTTTCGACAGGTGGACTTGTCTTCTTCAAGGATAGAACTGATTTCTTTAGCTCTCATGTGTACTATATGCTTCGTGCCCTCTCCTACACAAGGGAGAAGGAGAGGGCAACTGCCAAAGTGGGGGAGGGCGGGACAGGCCGCCGTGACGAACTGGGTGAGTCATAAGGAAGGGGAAAAAAGGAACAAACAAGGGGGAGGGGGGAATGAAGAGGGTATAGGTTTCGCCGAATGATTGTCAGTGGGAGCACGTGGCACTAACTATAGTAGGTTCGAAATTCCTAGAAGGGCTTAACTCTCATTGGTTTTCGTTGTGTATGTGCCATACCGAATGGAATCAAGAAGATCCCCCATGTCATTACCTGCCGACTGGAGTATATTGAACTTGTGAAAAAGGTACGACTGTATATATTCTGTCCTTTGGGGACTGGAAGTTTGACTGAAGTATGTAAAGTTTGAGATCGTCGAAGTGCTGACCTGCTACATTAAAATGCTGTGCTACTGATTTGGGTAACTACTTCGCCGTGTCCGCGCGATGCCCGTTTAATCTAACATTAACAGGCTGTCCAGTTTCGCCAATGTACCGTTTTTGAAAATATGAACATTCGATCATGTAGATAACGTTTGAACTGGTGCAGGTAAAGCTAGATTTTATATTATGGACGTAATCACATCCGGTGCTTTTAAATATAACGTCATCTTGGAGGTCTTTACAAGTCTTACGTCTTGGACGAGAACAAGGTTTTATGTGGGCAGTAGAATGAGCGTTTGCTTTTGCAGGCACTAGCATGCCCTAAAAATTCCTATTGCGGCGATACACGACCTTTGGTACTTCGGGAAACGCTTTTGTAAGGCGCTCGTTGCTTGGCAATATTGGATAATACTTACGGAGGATATTATTTATGTTTGGTAGTGCATTTGAGTATTCGGTTATAAATGTTGGCAGCTGTGCTGCGGGTGCCTTTTGAGCTAGTGATTATTTTCTATCTAGTGGACACGATCCGTTGTAGACCTTGTTTAGAGCATATTGCGGGTAATTTCTTTTAACTAATGTTTCCTTTAGGTTGCTTATGTGCTAAACCTAGTCACCGTCGTCGCTACAGATCCTTCATATACGCCTCGCCTGTCCTACAAATATCCCTTGTTTGCAGTGTCACGGGTGATGACTAGTGTAATGTAGGTATTGCTGGCTGTCTGCTGGTTTTCTGTAAAGCGTCGTCTTTAATTCTCCTGTTTCAATAGATACCGTCGTGTCTAGGAAGTTATTTTCACTGGAAGAATGGTGCATGGTGAATTTAATACCAGAGTGAAACTTGTTACAGAGGTCAATGAATGCGTTTAGTGCACTTACGCCATGTTCCCATATGATAAATATGTCGTCTATGTACCGGAGATAGACGGAAGGCTTCACCGGACGTGATTTGAACAGCTCTGATTTTAAGTGTCCCATAAAAATGTCGGCGTATGTTGGCGCAAAAGGGGTTCCCATACTAGTGCGGAAAGTTTGCAGGTAGTAGGACAAATCAAATTCAGAATAATTTAGCATCAGGACTAATTTGAGTAACGATAGGTAAACTTCAGCGTTATGTGTTTGCTTGCTTTCTATGAGTGATTTTGAGACCACTTTTAATCCCTTCAGCGATAGGTATATTTGTATACAAGGAGCAGACATCTAATGTTACCAGAATGGCCTCGCTTGAGCAAATTCATCCGGACCCTGACATTATACTCGCTCCGGACGGACTACACTCTAGCTTTTCAGGCGTCAAAGTAATTTGCAGGAATATCTAGTACAGAATCAGGAATGAATTTAAACAGACGCAGCCAATGGCACAATTTAATGGACCGTCCCACGAACCAGAACAACACGCTCCACATGCTACAAGCACTAGCTGCAACTGACGCTCCACCGTAGCTAAGACACAAGAAGCATCTACTCAGACGGTGGACGTGATAATAACACCAGTAACGTAACCCACAGAACAAGCAGAGGCAACAAATGCAGATACACACCCCTAACATAGACATCTGGGAACGCTAGCAAACAAACAGATACAGAAACACGCATCGGGTCAGACCTCACCACGAACACAAAGAGTAGGAAGAAAACACGTCCTGAAAACGTTGCGCCCCGGAGGTCTGCCCGACTCCAACAGAAATGACTAACAAACACCAAGGACAGTACAGGCAACTGCCAATCTCTGTCTTTTTTCCAATCCCGTAAACTCGCCGCAAAACAAACAAACTACAGAATGCATTTGAAGAAATACTCTAGCTACATTAAAGAAAAGAAAATTCCGAAAGGTCTTAAAATTAAGGTCACATTTACTCTTGGTACCCTACCGCCTAACCTATTAGCGAAATGGAACCGCATTTTAGAAAGTGCGTCTTTGTCATTATTAGCTATTTTAAAAGAACATTACGGAAATCAACTTGCTTTCATAGCCAACCAACTTAATAGCGTTAAACTATCCAAGGACGAAACTGAAGAACTTGCCCAATTTGTAGAACGTAGAGAAGATAAATTGCTGCTCAAGGAAAAGCGCAAAGGAAATCATGCTACGAAATCTGCCCTGAATAATTCGATGAACACGGTAGAAAGCTCCGCAGTCCCAGCCCAACACCCAGAATGCCGTAGCGAAGTGGTAGTATAGATCTGCTCAAGCGCGGCCTTACATTTTGTCCCACAAACAATGCAGTGAACAAGTACTAGCTCCAAAAAGAATTTTTTGGCAGTAGTGCTTTATGAGGAGAAATTATACTCTGCAATTTTCCGAATAATGATTTAATCTCGAATGTTTGATTGACGGGGTGTCAGCAAAACAGAAGAAAACAGGTATCGTAGTACTGCTGAGTGCAATTCACTGAGACACTGAACACCACGGGCCACGCCTCTTGAAACCACGGGTCACCACCCTGTTCGACAGAGCGTCTTGGCACAGCATACTGTTTCACGAGGCACCTGAGGGTGAAGCTACCTGCTCGTGAATCAGCAATGGTTCTATACAAGTCTATAACAAGTCTATAATTGCAAAGACCCGTGTATTTTGCCTACCTTATTACACAAGTGGTAGTGAAAATAAAATACAGTATTGTCGTGCCTGAGGTTCTGAATCCAGTGAGTCAACTAATGTTACTTATTTTGAGCTCACATATCTTTAAGCCTTTACATCCCGAGTTATTTTTGAAAAATCGCTCCCAAAATAATTTCATTTAATGTTTGATTGGATTGGCACGTTGAATAAATGCCCGAAATACATTCAGAATAATATATGTTTGTAGAGCATTCTAAGCATTTTTTTCAGTTCTAGAGACAGTTGGCTTCACTGCACTGCGCTCATCGCAAACGCCTCTCTTGACGCTTAATCTGTAGAATATATATATATATATATATATATATATATATATATATATATATATATATATATATATATATATATATATATATATATATATATATATATATATATATATGCGCTCTATATCGGCGAAACACGCATATGGCGTGTTTCGCCGATATAGAGCGCAAGAGACATCGCTGCTCGGTAATCTTATCACATATGTCGATTTTAGAAAAACTGATGCCATATGCGTGTTTTCGACGCCGCGGAACGTCTGGGACCAAGGCGTAGGAGGCGGCGCGCACCGAGGACTGCCAGTGGAAATTACGCAATTTTTTCACGATATCATCGCTCGGCGCTTCCGCGGTGACTGCAGAAGTGACACCTTGCGCTTTCACTGGCGTTACGGTATGCGCGCACTTGAAGGGAACGAAAGAGCAGGCTGGCAGGTAAAAGAGAATGCGCGTACGCAGTGCGCTCTCTCGAGCTTCGCAGGCCGCCGTCAGAAGGCGCCGCGGAGCTGTTTGCCATGCGCTCCCGTGGTATCTAAAATTTTGACAGCCACGGTATGTCCGCACGTGCTATCTGTTCCTATGCTAACTAACGGGTTGACCCTCCTCCAGGAGCCATCTTGAATCGCACGGTGCTCCACCTATAGTTCGTCGACATTGCGAATACCAGCATCAGCGTCAGATTTTTTTTTTCTTTTTTTTGTAGTAGGGGAAGTGAAAATTTACGCACTCGTAGTTCTTAACGTCCAACAACGTTAGAGTTACTTTTATGAGGGCACGTTTCACTTTCTTGTAACGACAAATACTTATACACAAGGTATCATCATTTTTTCCTTCTCGTGTGTTTTTTGCATTCAGCACCCATGAACGGAATTCGCTCCTCCCTTCAAGTTGCATAACAGAACGCAGCAGCTGTGGTGCCACCGCGGCAAGTGCGATTTCTGCACGAAAACGGAAAAAAGAGCGCAGTGCAGGAAAACCCCCGAGTGGCAAGGCAACAGCGGTGCTGCTGTTGTACGCGTGCCTTGGACTCTCGCCGCGGCATAACGAGCGCTTCCTTGCAAAGCGACACGAGAGCAGCGGCGTCGTTGTCGTCTCTGCGATCAGCTTTCTTTGTCTCGTGCCGGCCTTGGCACGGGTCCTTCCTTTTGTCTCGCCGTCCTCTCGCTGTCTGAGCGTCAGTGGTGTTTGTTCGCGCGCGCAGGCAGGCAGCGCTAAGAGCCTTGCGAGGCACGCTTCCGTTGTTGCTCCCGCATTTACGCCGTCTGCGTGCCTTACGCCCCACAACAGAAGGCAAGAAGCAAACAGAACCAGCGATGGGTGAAGGGGATTGGTTGGACAGCGCTAAAACGAAGCGGACCACTGCGCCCCGCTTTGACGTGGTGGGGAAAGGGGAGACGAGATAAACGCACATTCATCACGATGATCGCTGGTGAGGAGATAAAAGAAGCCTGGACCTCACCCAGCTGTCGTTAGGATCTACGCGAATCGGAAAGAGGGCATCCCTGCGCCACGATTTACGCTGTCCACTGAACACATCTCCCGCGATGCAACTTTTAACAGCGAAGCCGTTCTTAGTCGTGGCTTTCATGTCCGGGGTCGGCGTAGAATTGATCACGTGGCCTTGCAGTGTGGTGAGAGTCAGGATCGCTAGGAAGGGAAGGACGGCGCCTTGCTGCGAGATGCGAGGCCGGAGGATGTCGAGGGGTGAACATTTGCGAAACGATTCAGAGCCTGAATGTCCTACGAGACGGAATGTCCAATGGGTCACGTGACCGGTGAGACTGAATGTCCAACGAGACGGAACGTTCAAGCGAGACGGAACCTCCAACGAGTCTGAATGTCCAACCGAGACGGAATGTCCAACTAGTCTGAATGTCCAACCGAGTCTGAATGTCCAAACGAGGCGGAATGTCCAACGTGTCTGAATGTCCAACCGAGACGGAATCTCCAACGAGTCTGAATGTCCAACCGAGACGGAATGTCCAACAAGACTGAATGTCCAATGAGTCTGAATGTCCAACCGAGACGGAATGTCCAACTAGTCTGAATGTCCAACCGAGTCTGAATGTCCAAACGAGACGGAATGTCCAACGAATCTGAATGTCCAACCGAGACGGAATCTTCAACGAGTCTGAATGTCCAACCGAGACGGAATGTCCAACGAGACTGAATGTCCAATGAGTCTGAATGTCCAACCGAGACGGAATGTCCAACGAGACTATGTCTAAAGAGTATGGTTGTCCAACGAGACGGAATGTTCAATTAAGAAAAGAACTTGCCCTAGTTCGAAATTTGTCAGAAAACTAATTCATTGCGTTGAGATAGCCCAACGGTAGATCGCATTTTCTTTGTGTTTTGTAAATGTTGATTGTGGCGTCGGGCATCGTATTTTTGTTCCCCTATAAATTTTCTTGACTGCATTTATCATAATTTCACCTTTTGACTTTTTTTTTAGTTTTCGTGTATATTTCATAAGGTATTTTATTTTGTTTGATTACATACTTCCTGTGGCGTCAGAAATCGGACATCACACCCCCTTAAAGAATTACGAAAGAGGGCGCTCCCTGGTCCATTTTGTGGAGTATTTATGTGCGTTTAGTCTCTGGATGGATGGATGCTATGAGCGTACCCTTCATAACGGGGTGGTGACATGTGTGCCACCAGGCTCGACAAAAAGGAAAAGCTACTTTTTTTTCTTAAGTTGGCGTAGTGCCTTGTCTAAACGAATAAAACAATCTTACTATAAAAAAAAAAGCTTCACAGCCCCGTTCTCTGCCCCTTACGGCAGAATGTCATACTTTTCCCACTATTTATGCCCAATAAAGTTGACGAGGGAGTGGCCTCCGTTCGTAGCTCAATTTTTAGAGCATCAGACGCGTAATTCGAAAGTTGTGGGATTGGATCCCACCGACGGAAAGAGTGACACTAAATAAATGCTTGAATAGAGCGCTCAACAGGAGGCTGGTGTAGTAAAGTATGCGAACTCGTTGCCCACAATATTGTGACTGTACTTTGCAGGGTTACGTGTAACCTATTACGTAAAATTTCGGTTCCTGCGACTGGCGACTCTGAGTTTTCCGACCGAGACGAAATGTCCAACGAGACGAAATGTCCAACCGAGCCTGAATGTCCAACGAGCCTGAATGTCCACTATTGAACATTTCGTCTCGCTGGACATTCCGTCTCGTTGGAAATTCCGGCCGCAAGCGTCGCGAAACACGCCAAGATGGGGGGACGGTGATGAGCAGTGTAGTGTAAAATAGCGTGTCAGTGTCAGTGTTCAGGAGTTTGGCGCTTTCAGAATCGCGAACATTACTCGTTCTCCCGATGAAGAAGCCACCCCACGGGAGCGTCAGCGAGAGCTGACGCGAGAACGGGCATGTCGTCACCGAGCCAACCGCGATGTTTGCGCACGGGAGATCGAAGCTAAGCGCCAGCGAAAAGAGCACTTGGAAAACATAGAAGTACGATATTATAGCCTTATGAATGATGGGCATAAGTTTCGCTGTTTCGACAGTGTTCGCGAAGTGAAGCTGGCTAGATTTCTTTTTTTTTATTTTGCAGGCGTTCGGTTGCCGTTCACGCTTTCACTACGTTCGTGCTCTTTCTCTTCCCGGTGAAAGTTGCGCAAGCCAGGGTGTCCTTTTGTGCTTGCTTATCGCAATCCTGACAAGAACACATTACTTCGCTGATATCTAAACTATGCTACGTTTGCGCGAGCATGCAGTTAGCCTTTTCGGTTACGTCGTCCTGCACCTACCGGCGCAAATACGTGAGCCGAAACCAAATCAGCTCCCATTGTGTGCCTCCCTCTGAATATTTCTGTGGTCTCGTAGAAAGGTCAAATACTGTCCCGCCAGAATCAAAGCGAGATGCCTCTCCGGCTGAGGAGTACCCAATCGCAAGAAGAAAAAAAAAAGCAGGCACAGTAAAAACAGCGTGAAAGCAATGAAAAACAAGGCTTGCAAAGTTACAGTATTTGATTTTGTTTTGTTATGAAAATTTGACGGACGACTAACCGAATACCAGACGAGAAACCGAGCCTCGGGACACACTTCGCGGATACAGTGTATAGTATTACGCAGCCAAGGCATATACTTACTAAAACTGCTCAGAATCGCGAAACCAACATAAATATTTAATCAGCTTCACTGACTTAACGTCCCGAAGACTGGTTAAACAGCGGAGCTGGTTGCACCATACTGCTATTTCATTGGTCGAGATTGATTTAGAATGGTCTTGCCAGCATCTTCACTGATTAACCATTATTCGCGACCTTAAGTCAGTGAAGCCGCTTTAAGGTTCAAATTCATAACGTTTGGTGAACCGGAAGTGAATAGTGGGGCTTGCCCAATTTCTGTGGCACATGCCCGCTAGGCTAGTTTGGGCAGCTTCATCATTGTTAATGGACCGGAAGTGAATAGCGAGGATTGCCAAAATCCTGTGCCACATGCCCGCTAGAAGCTGCATTACGCTCCGTAGGTACTAATTTAGACTTTAAACAGCCCCGTTCATAATGCGGTAAACAAGAACCATAAGGATGGATAAGGGGGTTGTAAAACTGCTAGATGTGGAGAATGTACCATGAAACGTTGCAAAACAAAGAAAAAAAACGCGATGCGAAGTTACCAGGAGCTTTCGTGCTCTCGTGGAAAGCATGGATGACAATGCCTTCGTTTCCTGGAACCCGGTACGAGGACTCTATGTTATGAGGAAGGAAAACTTGTATCTTGAATTTCAATATTATTTGTTGGTCTGCACACTCACCGCGAATGCTGAAATTGTCGCTTTTAATGCGTAATGCGTTATCTCTTGTAGCACCTGGCGTGAGCGAAGAGCTGCGAGTTGTTGAATAACTTTCGCATGCGTCCTGTCATGGCGTGCAGCCAAGAAAAGGTCAGCCAAGGCGGGAAAGGCGAAAGGAAAACGTTGACGACAAGGCGAGGAGGTAAATGAACGGAAAAAGAAGCGTGGTGACGAAAGCGTGATGGCTCTTTTTTTTTTCCGGCTATTTTTTCTAAGCGAACTCTTTCCACAACTCCTCAGTTGACATTGCCGTATATATTTATCCTTGACATGACATCTCGGAGAGCGTTCGCACAGAAACCAGATTGAGTTGCGCCAGCGTCAGCCTGTACAGGTGGTGCAAATGTGCTACCACGTTTCACTGATCCAGTACTGGTAACAAGTGCCTAAATGAGCTGCATTTACAATGTCTATTCCTTATTGTTGCAGCGAATTAAACGTTCTTTGAACCGACAAGTTGTTTTTTCATGAATACAATAGTGAATAAGATAGCGAGGGAGGGGGGAAGTTGACACCACCCCCCTCACTTGTTTCGCCATTGGCAGCAACAGATACTTTATGCAGTTAAGTCTAGAATTGTTTTTGGTTGTAATTTCGCCGATGTAGATTTTGTAACTAAAGTTGCAGTCCTGACGTATGGCACCAATAGGAATGCATAGTGTTATGCATGCATGACTACTGGTAACCAATACGAATCAACAGAATTTTTATGTGCCTTCCCTACTGCATGGAGGGAGCCTCATCGTCTCTGCAGGCATTTTCATAAAGTTCTTCTCTCTCTCTCTCTTTCCTTCCCTACTATTAGTTGTGGCGAGCATGGTAGTACTCTTAAATAAATAAATAAATAAATAAATAAATAAATAAATAAATAAATAAATAAATAAATAAATAAAGATAAGAATAAAACAGAACTTCTCTATGTCTCTACGTCCGCCAAGCCTTTCAAGTGCTTGCATGCTTTACGAGGTTATATGAATGAGTTTAACCACAATCTCCAAGGCGAAAACACCTTCAAGAAGCAGTCGTCGTCGCACTCCACTACGCCGAGGATGCGCAATAATGAAAGTTATGAAAGTGACGCATCTTTCGGTCGAAACAGCGGAGTCCACTACACCTCTGTAGCTTACGGTATACTATACTAAAAGCTCCGCAGGCCCTCGATGAGGACACGCCACTCACGGAAGATGGCACCTTCTTCGACATCTTGTTAGTCTTGTCAATTGAGGACGATTCCTCTATTGACGGCCGAGCACGCGCGCTTCCGGCACGCATGCCATTTGTCTCGAGAGGTCCGCACTTATGTCTCCGCTCCTCCTTTGTTACTCCAAGCCGCTTCAACACTTAAGGCAACATTTAGGACAAAGCAGCGAAAGTGCTTCGGCTGCTGGCCTTGGTGAAACTGTGCGCGTTGGAAACAAGAAAAAAAAACGAAACAACGCGCTAGGTACGCGCGTATCTATACGGCGAGCAGGTTCAGTCTTTCTCGCTCGCAGTCTCTTCGTTTCCAAAGCTGGAGGGCAACAAGAGGCACGGCCGGCCCGCCTCGCTCACGCCGGAGCGGCTCGCTACTTAGCGCCTCTGTTCTCGGCGCAAACGTCTCCGGCGGCGGCGGCCACCCACAGTTAATAAATCAGGGCCAGGAAGGAAGCGAGCTATCAAGGAGGCGCAGGCCGGCTCGGAAGAAAGAAAGCACGTTACCGCCGGCCCAAGCGAAGGAGCGTCACCTTTTTCATTCTTGTCGTGTAGTTGTTATGGCACGCGGGCTACGGGACTGACGTAAACATGTGTGCGCCGGATCGCCACGCGGGTTTCAAGACGCCGCAGCGTGAAAACTCCCGGTACGGCGTTTCGCTTCGTTAGCCCGAGGGAACGAGCAGTGGGGGGATGTACCCTGCGCGAAGCTTGCACGGGTTCTACGGGTCTGTCTTATAGTACGACCTAGGTGGTTCTTGCAGCTGCAATGCCCCTAGTCTATCTTTAGGGACGGCCGTGTTTCCGGCGGGTTGTGGTAGCGACCGGCTAGGGCAGCCTGCGAAAAAGAGGAGCGCTGCTTTTGTGCAGCTGAACGAAGGCGGGCGCTTCACGGAGGGCAGGAGCTTGGCAAGCTCTGCTTGAAATAGGACGGTGCAGGGTGCAGCGGAGGCCGTGAACCGACAAGTTCTTTGACTTCTGAGATTCACGTGGGTGTGTGTTCCGGCATCATGTCAATGGTGGAGAAGAACGTAGGTCTTCCACGCAGGGAACGAGAAATGGCATCCACACTGTGGAGAAAAAGTCGCCCGTCAGGCGACATGCGAAACATTGTTTCATTTTTTTTTTTCAGCCTTTTCTCTTAGCCACGTGAGGAGCAACAATGAGATTTAACGTAGCGGAACATAGTTGCCCCGGTAAGCGGCAGTTCATAACACGCCTCGTTGTAGAGGTCGCTGTCACTTGATCTACACGGCTCTCTACGCTAGAGTACGAGATTGTGGCGAGCGATGCTGACAGTGAGATGTGAGACTATAAACATGTTTTACAATGCATGGGCTACACATTTTCCCAGTTCGAATGTGTGAGTGCTGGCCAAATGTGCGTGGCTCAAGTTGCAAGCAGATATCTAATTCATAAGGTAATTTACTGATTGCTTGACTCCATAAATTCGTTATATAGTAAAGTATTTCTCATTCCTGCACAAAAAAAAAGAACTAATGTCCTCACTGGCGAAGCTCCTGCTCAAGCTTGCAGAGTATTTCTCGCTGATATAGCTCGTAAGTTATTGTCTGGGGATACGGTTAAATCGCAAGGGAGTAAATGCCTCCTGCCTTTGATAAAAAATTCTACGCTGCTTATGAATAGCCTTCTGGAACAACCACGGGAGTAAAAGGAGGGTACAAGATCGCAAGGACGTTATTACGAGCAATTTATTAATACAGAGAGCTAATACCAGGATTCGTTGGGACGATGCAGTCATCCATTTAGGGATAATGGCTTCGGGCGCTATGAAGACAACCCACAATCATCCTGGTCCTGCCGGTCGGTCATCGAACTCGCTGAGATAACATTTACGGCTTGTGCCATAACACAAAATGGTGCGGGATGACCTTGCAATGGTGTATATCTAAAATCGTTATCATAAAGAAAATACTCACAGGAATACCTATGCGTGCGCCACAGTTTACTCGAACGCGAAAGCCATCTTCTTCTTTTTGATCTCAAATTTACTGAACCTCCCGCTCCCCCTTCCGAAAGCTTTCTGCAAGTAATGTGGTTTTGCAATGCCTCCAAGATCGGAGGCATTGTAAGCTTTCTGCACCTCACCTTGTTTTGCACTGCCTCCGGGATCGGCCCACCTTTGACGAAGCAATGATGTCAGGTGATAACGCCATCACGTGACGTCATAAAGGACATCATGATGACGTCACGGTGAAGTCACAAAGTGGTGATCTCTGGCGCCATGACGACGTCATATGATGAAGTCACTACGTAATGATGATTTTTTGCATCACTCGCGTTGACGCCGCCGACGTGGAACGCCGACACGAGACACCGGTCAACTTCCGAGTTTGATGAGGCATCTAAGGCTTTCGCCTTAATAAACATAATTCCCTTGTGGACTTCGTAATTGGAATATTATCTCAGAATTGCTCACGCACGAGCATTAAGTGGTTACAAAGCGGCAAAAGCGTCACAATTTCCTTCGTTGTTTTCTTAAGATTTCTAACGTAGCAGTTCAACCCACCTCGGTCCTCTAGCTGTTATGGTGCTTGACTGCTCAACCGAAGGTCACAAGGTTAAATCCAGGCCATGGCGGCTGCATTTCGATGGAAGCAATATATTAGAGGTCCATGTACTTAGATTTAGGCGCACGTTAACCAAACTTAGGTGGTCGAAAGTTCCGGAGCCCTCCACTACGTCATCTCTCATAATCATATCGTGGTCTCGGATTCGTGTTTGTTTTCATGAACGCTGAATAAATATCTCAAGACCATTTATCATTTCATCGCCATTTTATCAAAGGAAACTCAGTGTGGTCGTCCAAATTTTTTTTTTTTTTTTGTGCAAGAGCATACCATAAGTAGAGAGTGGGAGAGGTACAGGATTTGATGAGTTTACTAGCTGTTATGGACCATTTGCAAAAATCTGCAAGGCGGCTTTATTACAAGGTTGTTTTCCAACCAAAAGCTCTCCGTCGCAGACTGGTTTTCTCGCTCATTGTACTTTTATCGCTCCTAATTCCAGTGAAGGCACGCGAGTACGACAAAACGACCTCTTTCCCCAACAATTACTGTGGGGCCGAAGAATTGATGCCTGGGCAAGTTGGAATTGGTTATGCATGTTCGAAACGGGCGGCGCAAAAACAAGGGACAAAGGAAAGTGCTGTGTAGGCTTTCCTTTGTCCCTTGTTTTTGCGCCGCCCGTTTCGAACATGCATACTGTGGGGCCGCCTCGTACGAACCCTCAGCCTTCCCTAGGTGGACAAGGCACCCGTCGTTCGTAAGAAAAAACAAAGGAGGGGGGGGGGAGGGGGGGAGAAGCAAAAACAGAATGAGCGAGAAAAGCAGTCAGGGATTGAGAATTTTTGGTTGGAAAACAACCTTGCAGGAAAGCCGCCTTGCAGATTTTTTGCAAATGGTCCAATTAAATATGGGGACGGGGGGGTGGGGGGGGTGGCTTGTTTATTTTGCCGTAATTGCTACTTCACTGAGTTCACTCAATAGTACACCATAAATTTTGATGAAGCACCTAACTCTTATTTGATAAATAAGGTCGGATGAAATTAGAATTAAAACTTTCCTTGAGCTCCAAGCGAACGCAAGACCACTGCTTTTGTCATAATAATAATATCTGGGGTTTAACGTCCCAAAACCAACCACTGCTTTTGTAGGCTTTATGTTTGGTGCTTGTTACGTGCACAAGGGCTGTTAAGTAACCGATGCTAGTTAGGCATCAACTTTAATTGGTGACTTTCACTTGAGCGGAAAACGTCGCCTCTGGCTTAGCGCTAACAAGCGCCGAACAAGATGTGATTAAACGTGCCAGAGCCAAGCATCGATCGCATTATCTGTGGAATTTACGTCGACATCCTCGTAACTAAGCTTGCTCCCTTACTTTTAGTTCGGAGTCTCCCAGAAGATAAGATTACTCACGGCAAATAATTCCCTACTATCTTGCTCAGCACGAGTGCACATCAATATTAAGCAGGCACACCGAAGACATTTGAGCTGTTTTACGTCTGATATATATTGCATGCTATGCTCAAAGCTATGCGTGCATGTTCAAAGCTATGAAGACGAAACTGTGCATAGGCAAAAATCAGATGTATGCATTAAGGGACAAGGAATGTAAGGTCACAACCAATATGGATAGAATAGTTGAGGTAGCGGAAAAGTTCTACAGAGATCGGTACAGCAGCCGAGACAGTCAGGATGATAACGTAAGAAGCAGTAATAGCCCAGAGGAATTTGACATCCCACCAGTATTGACAGGAAAAGTAAAGAAAGCGCTAAAGGGAATGCAAAGAGACAAAGCCGCTGGTGAGGATCAGGTGACATCAGACCTGTTGAAAGACGGTGGAGAGATAGAAAAACTGGCCACCCTGTATACAAAGTGTCTCTCGGCGGGGAGGATACCAGAATCTTGGAAGAATGCCAACATCATCTTGATCCATAAGAAAGGGGACGTCAAGGACCTGAAAAATTACAGGCCCATCAGCTTACTGTCCGTTGTCTACAAGCTATTTACAAAAGTAATTGCTAACATAATTAATACGACATTAGAGTTCAATCAACCAAAGGACCAGGCAGGATTTCGTACAGGCTTCTCAACAATAGACCATGTTCACACTATCAATCAGGTGATAGAGAAATGCGCGGAATACAACCAACCCCTATACATAGCCTTCATAGACTACGAGAAGGCATTTAATTCGGTGGAGACATCAGCAGTCATGCAGGCACTGCGGAATCGGGCCATCGACGAAGCCTATATAAACATAATGGAAGAAATGCACAGCGGATCCACAGCCACTACAGTCCTCCATAAAGAAAGCGACAGAATCCCAATAAAGAAGGGCGTACGGCAGGGAGACACGATCTCTCCAATGCTATTCACCGCGTGTTTACAAGAGGTTTTCAGGGCCCTAGATTGGGAAGAATTAGGGATAAGAGTTAATGGAGAGTATCTCAGTAACCTGCGATTTGCTGATGACATTGCATTGATGAGTAACGTGGGAGACGAATTACAGCTCATGATTACTGAACTGGATACGGAAACTAGAAGAGTAGGTCTGAAAATTAATATGCATAAAACTAAAGTAATGTGGAACAACCTTGGCAGAGAACAGCGCTTTGCGATAGGTGGCGAGACACTGGAAGTTGTAAAGGGGTACGCCTACTTAGGACAGGTAGTAACCGCGGAGCCGAACCATGAGAGTGAAATAACTAGAAGAATAAGGATGCGATGGGGCTCATTCGGCAAGCATTACCAAATCATGAATAGTAGTCTACCACTTTCCCTCAAGAGGAAGGTATATAACTGCTGCATCTTACCGGTACTTACCTACGGAGCAGAAACCTGGAGACTTACATAGAGGGTTCAACTTAAATTGAGGACGACGCAGCGAGCGATGGAAAGGAAAATGATAGGTGTAACCTTAAGAGACAGGAAGAGAGCAGAGTGGGTCAGGGATCAAACGGGGGTAAAGGATATCATAGTTGAAATCAAGAAGAAGGAATGGATATGGGCCGGGCACGTAGCACGTCGGCAGGATAACCGGTGGTCATTAAGGGTAACTGACTGGATTCCAAGAGATGGCAAACGCGTGAGGGGGAGACAGAAAATTAGGTGGGTAGATGAGATTAAGAAGTTTGTAGGTATAACGTGGCAGCAGAAAGCACAGGACCGGGTTGATTGGCGGAACATGGGAGAGGCCTTTGTCCTGCAGTGGGCGTAGACAGGCTGCTGCTGCTGCTGCTGCTGCTGCTGCTGCTGCTGCTGCTGCTGCTGCTGCTGCTGCTGCTGCTGCTGCTGCTGCTGCTGCTGCTGCTGATTATGATGATGATGATATTGCATGTGTTGTTGGGCCCTCTAGTTCTCTTGCAGTTATATTGATGAGGCGGGGGGGGGGGGGATGGAGATAAAAGCGAAGGAAAGGCAGGGAGGTTAACTAGGTTGTACCCGGTTTGCTACACTACATGAGGGGAGGGGCAAGGGGAGAAAAAATAATAAAGGAAAGAAGGAACAAGTAATACGCGCACACACATCAGTGTTCACCGCACACACACACACACGCAGTCACAACTGAGAAATATTTGACATCGGTTCCTCTGAGGTTGTCTAAAAGTAGGCTAGAATCCGATATGTTAAAAAAAGGCTTGCAAGGACGGGCTCCAAGGAATCCAAAACTTGCGGAGCGCATTGAGCTGACGGAGTTGTCATTCCGTTGAGGAGAGTGCGCATCGTGGTCATGAGAGACCTCAACACAGCGAGGACTTGTAGGTTTTCGTCGTGGCAATGATGTGTGGATGATGAAGCACACTGCGGGCCATTATGCATCGGCTCTTTATGAGTGCGCAGTGGTGGCAGTGAGGGCCACGCGACATCTGCCGCCGCTTTCAAAGCCTCTGCGTCTTTTCGGCTCTCCGATTTTGATGCATTGGGCGATGGTGGTGGCGGCAGTGGTGGTAGCTGTCGCTTAAGAGAAGTCTCACGGTCTGTCGGAGTAGGATATCGCGGTGTCCGTCCAGATTGGGCAGCCGTAGTCTTAGACCTTCGTGGCCGACGCGCGCGCCGTTGTCTGTTTCCCACAATATGAGCAGCCTCTTTGTGCGTTGAGCCGTCCCATACCATCTGTTCCATGACGCTCCATTCTTTTTTCACTAATGGACAGCCCCTTCATGAGGCCTTGTGTGATCCACAGGGGCGTAGCCAAGGGGGGGGTTGGGGGTTCAACCCCCCCCCCCGAAATTTTTCAGTTTTGCTTGCGTATATAGGCATGCACACATACAAACGCACGCACGAACATACATAAAGTATGGTTGAACCCCCCCCCCCCCCCCCGAAAAAAATTTCTGGCTACGCCCCTGGTGATCCATGGCAGTAGGTACGTTTCAGGGCGGTTGCCCAGCAGGATTCCGCATCGCGTGGCTCTGTGCACAGCGGCGGCAAATCGCCACGTTCCTGAAAACTCACTCGCATGACCCATTTTTTGACATTTACAGCACTGGAGTGGTCTTGGTGTAAACGGACGGACCACGTGACGAAAGTGTCCCACCTTCACGTGGGATGGCAATATGTCGCCTTTGAAAGACAATCTTTACGCAACGCGAGTTTACCAGACGTAAGACTTGGACGATGTTGCTATGGTCACTAACTTCATTGATGAGCAGTGGAAGGTCACCTCAAGGAATGGAGATGTCGACATCGTATATTTACACCTACCACCATGTCCTTGTTAAGTGGAAGGTGAGCTCGAACCTTGATACCGTCGAGGTCTGTGACCCTGGTCAGAGCAAGCAGAGATGCCTGGTGTATAACGTTGATGGCCGAGACATTCTTGCGGGAGTTGACTCGAACATTCTTGATTTCGTTTCGAGCCAGAGACTTGAGTTTCCTCGAGATGGTCTGCCGATTCAGGTGTCTCATATTGTCCGATGGCGTAACAGGCACAAATAAGACGGTGTAGTTCGTTGAAGCCACCTTCGGCTTCACAGTAGATGCGGTTGAAGCTGGGGAAGCACCCATAGATTTTCTTCGTTTTGGTTTACGACTGTAAGCAGGCGTGAATTCATTGTCGGAATCGTCACTGCTCCCCGAATACAGTTCGGTGGACTCAGTGTCGGCGTCGCTGAGTTCACTGTCCCGTTTCCTCGAGGGGCTCGCCGACGGCGGAGGCATGCCTGGAGGGTGTGTAGGCCAGTCTACTTCCAGTGTAGCCAAATAAAATGCCGATGGCTACGCGAGGAACATGAAAAATCACCAAAAAAATGTCACCCGGTAAACAAAGCGCTGTGCAAGAGGCACACTTCGTAAATACACAGGGAACAGATGGAGATGGTTTTGTGAGCTAAAACAGTGATAGCAACAGCCTCCAGAGAGATGTTTAATGTGATATCTCGTGTAGGGGTACTGCCTTGCACAACTACGGCGACTCCTCCCGATAGTTTGCTGGAGTGTTCGCGGTCTTTACGGACTACAGTAAAACCTTTAAGGAATTGAGTGTGTTTTGCACCAATGTTTGTCTCTTGCAGACAGAGAGCCGCTGGTGAAAACTTGGTGATGATGTCGTTGATGTCACCCAAATTACGTATTAGCCCTCTACAGTTCCAGGTTACAGGGCCCTTTGAATGCCCTGTAATGCGGGCTTTTTCTTTTTTGGCACGCTCCAAGGAGCTGCGCCGTTCATTCGGCGTTTGAGACGCAGGAGGAGTGCTGCTTATATCTATCACATCTTCTGAGGTGGTGGATAGTGCCCGTTTAGCAAGCACGTTCATGGCAGTTTCGGGCGTGACAGCACTTGCGGTGGCCCGGGGTCCGGCAGAGCTGGGTGTCTGTTGGCACTCTTTGGGAGGTGGCGGAGCAGCACAGGCTACTCCAGCCGGGGACGCTGATGACGCGACCGCAGTCACACTCCGTGTGAGTCTTGCGTGCGCCGGAAGACGTGGCGCGGCGCCCCGGCGCGTCACGTCGCGTAGAAGGAGAGGATTGGTTGTTCAGAGCAAAACGCTTGCGCGCCTCTTGAGAGGACAGATTGAATTTAACTTTCAGTTCAATTATTTGCTTCGCTTTTTCTACGAGGGGCATGATCGTGAGTAGGCGGGGTGGTCCCCTTCATTGTTTGCACAGCGGGCTGCTGAAGTACAAGTGTCGAACGAGCGTTCATTGCATGCGCATTTTGCGCACGTAGCGCGCCCTCTGCAGCTTTGCGACCCATGTCCAGAGCGCTGACACTTGAAACATCGACGGGGATTTGGTATGTAGGGTCTGACACGGAGCTTACAATAGCTGGTGTCTGACATGTTACTGGTTCCGAAGGTGATAATTATGTGCTTGGTTGGAATTTGTTTGTCGTCCCGCCTGATCATTATTCTTTGTATACCTTGACAACGTTGAGGTATTGCCATCCTTCTAGTAGTTCGCTTTCACTCAGCTCGAGAAGGTCATCTTCCGAAACGACACCACGCACTGTGTTCATTGACGTGTGTGGGCTTACTGATAATGGAATGTCCCCAAAAGACATAAGTTTTCAAAGTTTGTCCTATTGGAGTTTGTCGCGAACGTCTAGTAGAAGGTCGCCGCTTCCCATCGTTACATTGTAGCCTGGGCTGATCGCTTCCGTTAGAGATTTTGCTACGAGGAATGGCGAGAGCGTTAGACCAGTCTTTGTTTCATGTTGGCTGTGTATGACGTGATACTTTGGAAATGACTGCTTAGGCTGGGCGAAAGTTAAGGTCTCATCGGTACGCCACCTTTTCAGGCAGCGATCAGATTCTGTGCTCTCTGGAGTAGTAAAAAAACGCACCAGAGAGGACATGTCATTTAAGATTTTATCCTGTCGAACAACATATGCCTTTAAGCTCCGGCGCACCAACATATTTCTCACCTAGCTCCCGTAAATTCAGTTGCCTTGATTTAGCGCTTTGCTCAACGTCACCTTTTATTGATTTTAACTGGGTAGTTCTCGACACTTCTTATGGAAGCGATCATCTACCTGCTCTCATCAAAATATTTTCCACACTACCCATCATCAACGCTAAACCACGTCGCTGGTTATTACAGCGCGCCTACTGGAGTTGTTTATGGAGAACGCGAAGCTAGAAAACGTGGTTTCGCCAAATCTCAACATCGATGAGACGAATGAAAAACTAACCGCAATGTTGACAGCAGCAGCAGATATATCCAATTCCCAGTCATCTAGTCACGTGTGAAAGAGACTGAAGCCGCGGTGGAGACCGGAATGCACGGAAGCAAAGAAGCTAGAAAATAAAGCATGGGTTATCTTGAGAAGGTACCCCACTTAGGACAATCTTGTTGAAGGGGTATTGACACCATTTTTCAAAGGTGAGTTTGCACTGCCATCCAAATCTCCTGTACACAAAGACGGCTCTGAGCAAGTGTGAAGCTCGGCAAATGCTGATATTTTATGTTCATATTAAAGTCAATTTATCCATGGCGCACCTACCGACATCGACACTAGCTTGACGTCAGGTTACAGTACTAATTCTGGTGACGTCACGGGGCAGTATGGCTAGCTGTGATGACGTCAGATACCAAAGCTTCCAATATGGCCGCTTGCGCGTCACCAATGGAGCGTCATGGTGCGGAGCGGCCGTGGAAACGTCACGATATCTTGCGCGAACACGTGAAGGGAAGCTCATACCATGTTATGACGTCAGGGTACAGTAGGAACCGAAACTAGCTTTTAAAAACATACTGTAACCACTTTTTCAGGGTGCACTCACGCTTAGCAGTGCATTTTCTAGGCCCTTGAGGGCTTGGCCTTACATTTGACGCAAAAAAAACTAACTGAATATTTTCATGTCGGTACCCCTTCAACTACAAGCAGGCGAAAGCCAAAGCGCGATATGTTGGGAGGCAGGCCGAGAAATCGTCATGGCAAGAATATGTATCGTCTCTTAATCTACAGTCCCATCTAAAAAAGTTTGGGAACAGCTGACTTTGGGAACTGCCTAGACAAA
This sequence comes from Rhipicephalus sanguineus, assembly GCF_013339695.2. Lineage (NCBI taxonomy): Eukaryota > Metazoa > Arthropoda > Arachnida > Ixodida > Ixodidae > Rhipicephalus > Rhipicephalus sanguineus. The sequence continues at coordinate 37,346,629 of NC_051180.1, read as the reverse complement.
CCGAACTTAATCAAGCCACTTGTCTTACGCTTCGAGGAATACTGCCGCACGTATGTCCTCACTGAAGAAGCACTTGATGTCGCCAAGAAATCACCAAGACAGCCGCCATGGTTGGACCTGGCACAGCTTTCTGATTTGTAGTTAAGCCATGCATCTAAAGAAAAATAAACCATAGCAGAACACATAATTCAAAGATTCCGTGCACTTCAGCATAAATATAGGGACTACGCCGAATTCCACGCTAATGGATCGAAAACAACAATGTGGGTAGTGGGATCGTGATGGGAAAAAAATGCCGTTAGTGTGAAAGGACCTCACTGTATTTCCATTTTTGCAGATGAAGTTTAGGTTTTATATGAAGCGGTTTGAAAAATCATCGCTGGCAGACAAAAGAAGGCTGTCACATACACAGATTCATTAATGCAGTTAAAGGAGTACATGTTAAATCCGAGTGTGAGCCATTAGTTGGCGACATTTAAACACGGTGTTTTTAAATAGCGAAGTAACTTCTATATATTTCTGCTGGGTCCGAAGCCATGTTGGGATGCAGGGACACGAAAAAGCAGACGAATGCGCCTCTTTGGCATTGCAAAAAACACTTACCAAAATCAAAATTCTCCATAAAGACAGCCAGCGACCAATTTGTACAGCTTTGTTTGATGAATTGAGTTGAATTGAATTGAATTTTACTGCTCACATTTTTTACAGAAAGTTTGCATACGCTGCATGGCAGCGGCAATGGGACCCGTGCACAAGTAATAAGCTTCACCTAGTAAAACTCGCACTCAGAGAATGGAAGACCTGTCGTGACCAAGAACAATTTGCTAAGGTAATTTTATGCCGTCTCCGACTTGGGCACACGCATCTGACACACAACTTCTGACTCACAAACAACGAACAACCAACCTGTGAAAAATGTCAAGGACCCTTAACAGTTATGCACATCCTCTGTCAAGCTGTCATTGGACAGTTTTTTTCCCGGCCACCTGTTTTCACCGTAAATGTTCTTGTTTTTGGTGAAAATAAAGTTCTTTGATTGATTGATTGATTGATTGATTGATTGATTGATTGATTGATTGATTGATTGATTGATTGATTGATTGATTGATTGATTGATTGATTGATTGATTGATTGATTGATTGATTGATTGATTGATAATCACATGTCCCCAGGCTGCTACGCAGAGACAAAAAATATTTCGACCAGCTATACAAACAGCACACGCCTATCCACCCTGCTCTACTTGGAGATGATCCCCCTGTACCCTTGTCTGCTGTGCTGAACTTTTCAAGAGAATGTGACTTTTTAAATAAGCTGCAAACGACCTTATTTCACTTTTAATTACCTATCCCATTGTGACTGGCGCAGCATCGCCGCAGATGCTTTTGCGCCATAAAAATACCGAATTAACAAATAGCATATATTGCATGTTTTCCGCAATAGTGATTCTTTAATAGGGCACAAAGCGGTTTGAGAGTTAAATCTCTTTTTGTCTTGTGTTGTTCTCTGTTCTTCTCTTTGTTCCAACGTCCACAAAAGGGTACGTATATTTTTGGCTTGCGTTCCTTTCCTTGTGTGGCACTTTATATCCATAAGGCACTTTTTCTTCAATTGTTAGTTCTTCAGGCCATTATTATTATTATTATTATTATTATTATTATTATTATTATTATTATTATTATTATTATTATTATTATTATTATATTATTATTATTTCATGCATACACGAGGATACCGAGGAAATAGGGAAACTGCCACCCACGGAGGCACAACGCCTGCCTGCTCTTTCGGTAAGATGTAGAGGAGGAATAAAACGCAAAGAAGACAGGCAAAAATGACGTAATCATTGTACCGCGAGTGTATTCTCACTTATTCGTGTTATTGGGTTGCCCGTGTTGTTTCAAGATAAAGCCGAGGCGTTTAAAAGTGTCATCTGGACGCAGTCGAGTCGAGACAGAATCACGATGCCTCCGCTTTCTCGCCTCTGTGCAGCTTCAGTGCTGGCTGCCCAGCCAAGCGGCATTAGGAAGCCCACAGGCGTCGAGTGCATCTTAATCACACGCACGCGAACCCAATTAGGGATCCACGCCGCAAGCGGTTACTGTCACGTCGTCCGAGGTGCTTCCTCTTCGCCCGCCTTCCTCTTCTTCCCCCAACTCATTCACGGCGCTTTCACTCGGACGTTTGAAGAAGACGCCTGCGCGCTGTCTATAGCCACGAGACCGCTAAACCGAGTCGTCGCCCCAGGAACGACGCGCGAAGCACATATAACCGAGTTGGTTAGACTACACCAGGCAAGAAAGCTTGCCACTACGTTCTTACGCGGGCATTATCTGGTGCACACTAATTTCTTCAGTAAGAGGGACTCTGCACACATGCGGGAGAGTGAGCAAGTCTCGGCGGCGTAGCGCTTAATTATAGTTAAACGAATCACAGCGCCGGGAAAAAAAAAAGCTTTCATTGGGCTCCTGATGTATTGCGCGCCATTACCTGCATGCTACTGGGGTCTTGTGAAAAAGTCCGCGGAAGAAGTTTTTCGGAGATTACTTGGCGAAGCTACGGCGGGAGCCACTGTGAGTCTGTGAGTGCCTCGAAGATGAACAGCTGGTAAAGCATGCGTTGGCGGTGGTGTGCCGCTGTAGATCCAAGCCGTACAAAGGACGAACGCTTGCCCTTGCGAATTTGACACCGATAAAATGTTTGAGCTCGTGGTTATGCTAAGTGCTTTGATTTGGCTCAAGGCCTAGTCTATTATATTGTTACGTGAGTGACGAGTCGCTTTTACAAGTCGCTATTCACAAGATATATTTGCAAGAGCGGCTGCAGCACTGACCAGACCGGCTCCGACGAGCTCGAGCAGCTAGCGACCTTCGTCCTCTTCGTCGGGCACACACGCGCGTCGACCATCTGAATTCCGGCAGCCTACATGTAGCATAACCCCCGGCGGCAAAGGCGCCGTCTCGGCGCATCTAGACGTCAACGTCATTGGGCGAGTGGTACTGCTTCAGGCGTGCGACGTGTACGATGTCGCTGGCATGCGGGGTGGATGAAGACGACGAGACAGCAGGAGCGATTTCATAGGTGACGGGAGTCACCGCACGAAGCACTCGGTATGGCCCTGTGTACCGAGAGAGCAGTTTGTCGGACAGGCCAACGTGCCGGGTCGGAGACCACAGCAGAACCAAAGAACCGGGTGAAAAGTGTACGTCGCGGTGTCGTTGATCATACCGACGGCGTTGGTTCTCTTGGGAGGTCAGAAGGCGAGTACGAGCGGCTTCGCGTGCATGAGCGGCCCGGCTGATAGCGTCCAGGGCGTATTCAGTGGTCGGAGCTGCTGGCAACGGAATGACTGTATCGAGGGGCAATGTGGGTTCGCGGCCGAACAGCAGGAAAATTGGGGAGTAACCAGCCGTGTCATGGCGCGAGGAATTGTAGGCAAATGTCACGTACGGTAGAGCAAGGTCCCAGTCGGAGTGGTCTGAGGAGACATACTTTGAAAGCATGTCGGTTAGGGTTCGATTCAGACGCTCCGTGAGGCCATTCGTTTGCGGATGGTACGACGTAGTGAGCTTGTGCCGCGTTTCACATGAACGCAGGATGTCCGCTATGACTCTCGATAGAAATGTAGCTATGCTACATTAGCTACATGTAGCTTATGCTACATGTAGGCTGCCGGAATTCAGATGGTCGACGCGCGTGTGTGCCCGACGAAGAGGACGAAGGTCGCTAGCTGCTCGAGCTCGTCGGAGCCGGTCTGGTCAGCGCTGCAGCCGCTCTTGCAAATATATCTTGTGAATAGCGACTTGTAAAAGCGACTCGTCACTCACGTAACATATTTGGTGGAGGTGGAACGTTCCCCGTCCTCACCACGCAGCTCCGCAGTGGCCGCGTCATTCAGCCTCTCGCCATGGCTTCCAGTGACAACCCGTCCCCATCTCCATCTGCGGCTCCTACGACAACCTTTGTCGCGGTCCCCACCCCCCGCGATCCCGGGACATTCTCCGCGCAACCTGGCCTCGACGTCGACTACTGGCTTCGCCTGTATGAACGGGTCAGTCAAACTCATCGGTGGGACCCTACCATGATGCTCGCTATTGTTCTCTTCTACTTGGACGGAACCCCGCGCATCTGGTACGAAACACATGAGACCGAGCTCACCAGCTGGGACACATTCAAGGAGAAGCTACGTGACATCTTTGGGAACCCGACCGGTCGCCACGCAGCTGCACGACAAGAGCTCGCTACCCGTGTCCAGTCGCCTACTGAGTCGTATGTCTCCTACATACAAGAAGTGCTTGCTCTTTGCCGGAAAGTGGACGAGGCAATGCCCGAAGCTGACAAAGTGGGTCACGTTTTGAAAGGCATCGCGGACGACGCTTTTCATTTGCTGGTCTACACCAACGTCTCGACTATCGACCGCATCATTCAAGAATGCCGCCGTTTCGAAACGGCCAAAAGCCGTCGTGTGCACCCTCAATTTTCTCGGTTGCCAAACACGGCTGCCACGTCCACCTGCTCCGATTCCGCCGCTACACCGCCCTTTGAGCGGAGTGTAACGCGTATCGTTCGACGGGAACTTGAAGCGGCAAGTCCAGCGCCGTTCCAGCCCTCTCCATTCGACCATGCCACTATACAACCAACCCCCGCGGTCTCCGTTATTCAGGCGGTCGTACGACAAGAATTCGCCAACCTCGGGTTCCCTGTCGCCTGCCCGGTCTCTCGCCCCTCGTCCCGACCAATGCCCATGAATGCATCTCGAAGTGACCCATTCGTTCCTCCACGATCTCGCAACCCAGCGGAATGGCGAACTCCCGACGACAGACCCATCTGCTTCCGGTGCCACCGCGTTGGTCATGTCTCCCGCTACTGCCGCGCCACTTGGACGCCGCCCTATAGGACCCAACTTTTCTCGCCTTCCCGCCCATATGAAGATCTTCGCCGGTATCCTCCCAGCCGTACAGACCCTACTTGTGACACACCCAACAGCCGCCCTCCTGCTCGTTCACCGTCCCCTCAACGCCGTCGTTCCCCGTCGCCCCAACCACGCCGCCACCCCTCGCCGCCCAACTTTGCATCGTACCCGACGGAAAACTAGATCGTGCAGCTCCTGGAGGTAGTGCTGCATCATCTCCTTCTGAACCAAATCCTCCGTTGACGCTTCCTACGAACAAGAACCTCATCGATGTGCATGTGGACGGTATTTCTTTGACGGCTCTAGTCGATACTGGAGCTCACGTGTCCATAATCAGTGCTCGCCTTTGTCGCCGACTGAAAAAAGTCCTCACGCCTGCTACTACAAAAGCTGTACGCGTCGCCGATGGCGGAACTGTTCCTGTCACTGGAATGTGTACAGCTCGCATAAGCATCGCCGACCGTTACGTTCCTGTCCTATTCACGGTGCTCCATAATTGTCCTCATGACCTCATCCTAGGGATGGACTTCCTATCGACCCATTCTGCCCTGATAGACTGTTCCGCTGGTACTCTTTGCTTGGACCTTCCTCTTCAGCCAGATATTCACCCCGACCTTCCACACAGCCTCTGCACCACGGATTTCATCCGCCTACCGCCTAAAGCCCTAACATTCGCCGAATGCACAACGACTTCATCCGTGTTGGATGGGCACTACGTCGTCACGCCGATTACTGATGTACTTCTGGCACGTGACATCACTGTGCCTCACTGCGTCATTACTATAGCCGCTAACCGGGTACATCTCCCCGTCATAAATTTCGGCTTCACGAAGCAAGTCCTCCCTCAAGGCATCTTAATCGCCACGTTGCGGTCCTTAGCCGATGACCACGTCACCTCTTTTGCAGCAGACGTATGCTCCAATCTTCCTTGTCGCCCACCCGATGTCACAAGCCTCGACATGGCATTGCGCCCCATGATTGCCCCAGACCTCCCCCCAGCGCAATCAGCCGCCCTCATCCGCCTTTTGGCTTCTTACCGCGAGATCTTCGACCTTGACAATCGACCACTCGGCCAAACTTCTCTTGTGCAGCACCGTATCAACACAGGTGACGCTGTTCCCATTCACCGTCGACCGTATCGGGTGTCCGTATCGGAGCGCCAGATTATTCAAGAAGAAGTAAACAAGATGTTAGCTAAAGGCATTATTGAGCCCTCATCAAGCCCTTGGGCGTCACCCGTCGTCCTGGTTAAAAAGAAAGACAACACATGGCGTTTCTGCATCGATTACCGGCATCTAAATCGAATTACGAAAAAGGACGTGTATCCTTTGCCCCGCATTGATGACGCTCTCGATTGTCTCCATGGCGCACGCTACTTTTCATCCATAGACCTTCGCTCCGGTTATTGGCAGATTGCCGTGGACGAGAAAGACCAAGAAAAGACCGCCTTCGTCACTCCCGATGGCCTGTACCAATTCAAGGTTATGCCCTTCGGGCTATGCAACGCCCCAGCCACGTTCGAGCGCATGATGGACTCTCTGCTACAAGGGTTCAAATGGTCAACATGCCTTTGTTACCTAGACGACGTCCTCGTATTTTCACCTACATTTGAGACCCACCTTGAGCGTCTGTCGGCTATTCTCGACGTCTTCCGCAATGCTGGCCTCCAGTTGAACTCGTCGAAGTGTCACTTCGGCCGCCAACAGATTACAGTGTTGGGCCACCTCGTTGATGCTTCTGGTGTGCGGCCGGACCCTGAGAAAATTCGTGCCGTCACCAGTTTCCCAGTACCCCAATCCGCCAAAGATGTTCGGAGTTTTGTGGGACTCTGTTCCTATTTCCGGCGGTTCGTGAAAGACTTTGCAGCGATCGCTCGACCACTTACTGATCTTCTGAAGAAAGACGTCCCATTTTCGTGGGGGTCCACTCAAGCTGCCGCCTTCTCTCGCCTCATCACAATTTTGACGACGCCACCTATATTGGCCCACTTTGACCCATCCGCCCCGACTGAGGTCCGAACTGATGCCAGTGGTCACGGGATCGGAGCCGTCCTCGCCCAACGTCAGCAGGGACACGACCGCGTTATCGCCTACGCTAGTCGCCTCCTTACACCTGCAGAGCGCAACTATTCGATCACCGAACGAGAATGCCTTGCTCTTGTGTGGGCGGTCTCCAAGTTCCGTCCATATTTATATGGCACTCACTTCTCCGTAGTCACCGACCACCACGCGCTCTGCTGGCTTTCATCATTAAGGGATCCCACAGGTCGACTTGGTCGCTGGGCTCTGCGACTGCAAGAGTACACTTTTGCAGTGACGTACAAGTCTGGACGCCTGCATCAGGACGCCGACTGCCTATCTCGCTATCCGGTTGGCGAGTCGCGCACCGTCCCTGACACGGACGCTTCCGTGTGCACCGTTTCCCAACTGACCCACATAGCCGACGAGCAACGCCGTGATGCATCCTTACGGGCTATCATCGAGTGCCTCGAATCCTCACCTTCGGACCGATCTCATCGCTCGTTCGTACTCCAGAATGGTACACTATACCGCCACAACTTTCATCCAGACGGACCATTTCTGCTGCTTGTTGTACCCAGCACCTCCACCAAATATGTTACGTGAGTGACGAGTCGCTTTTACAAGTCGCTATTCACAAGATATATTTGCAAGAGCGGCTGCAGCGCTGACCAGACCGGCTCCGACGAGCTCGAGCAGCTAGCGACCTTCGTCCTCTTCGTCGGGCACACACGCGCGTCGACCATCTGAATTCCGGCAGCCTACATGTAGCAATATGATAGGAAATAGATTTTTAGTTGGATTATAAAGAAAAAGAAATCTAGGCTCAGGCTCAAGACACGCCTGATGAGGAAGCAGAGAAATTTGTCCTCACCTCTGCCTACGCAACATAATTACGTCGAAGGCGCGCACGCGTCATTTCAAAACAACATTGAGAGCGTAGAATACGTTATTCGATATGCAGATTTTCCCTCGATAATGTGCATCCGAACTTGCTACGGCGCTCAAGTGAGTTCAGGTGCATGACGAGGTCATATATGGTTACACAACGCTGTGCCTGCAGTCAGAGCTGCTAGTTCACTATACTGCTCACGGCCGTCGTTTCGGCAAATGAGTTCGCGCACTACATTCTCCCCTGTGGACCCTGCTGTGAAAAAACAACTAGGATTAGTGGTGGTGGTAACGACGGTGTTGCGACTATCGTGGTTAGCCAATCAGACCTGGCGGGCAATTGCTCCCGCCCAGCGCCTCTTTCCCTGCAGTAGCATTCACCTTCAATAACGTAATCCATTCTTTCGCAGGAAAGTCACACGAACGCGAGGTTTTTCTTTAGTACATCTGTGTTAAAGCAGTCCAATTTACTGCCCTCGTTTGCTACTGTCCTGGTAGATCGACAGTCCTTTCAGAGGTGCTTTCATCTGCTCTCCCTCGTTAACGTAATCCTCATTTCGCCGAAGTTCGAAGCTTTTGGGACGCCACCCTAGCCATTCTAGTTCGTGATTTATTCCGTCGCCTTCTTTCGACACGTTCCGTTGTACAGGTTCCCTTACGCTGGCGGACAAAACATGCCCATTAGCACATCCGCATCATTAAAGAAGATAATAAAGAAATCGCTGTGAGTATTTTACCCAGTTCTACTCGAGAAGAAGCAACCTCACTCTGGCTGCGAGTAAGACTTTCGTTCCGGAACGCCTATTCATTCGTAATTAGAATCGCGGAGTCAGCTTATTGCAACACTCGTGGCATAGATGAAACGTCAATAGACCTCTTGTGCGACTTGTCATCATACCGAGGTGAAGAGCCTTGTACCTCGAACAGGTTTTTGGCACTTACAGATGAAAGATCTTTTAGAGCTAGAATTCCGAGAAGATGGCCTCATGCCTCAGTGACGTGTGAAGCGGCCCGACTGCCGCCCGAGTTCTTGAGATGTATCGTTGTACTTGTGCACTCATGACGAACTGAATGAAGAAGGTATGAATCGCGCGTGTGCGCGCATGCTGCAGTGAATTTTTCTCCTTTTCATCTTCCACTCCCCTTTCCGTATATGTACAGGGTAACCAACCGGACATGTACCGTTTAACGTATCTGCCGTTCACTTCTTTATTTCACTTATTTATTTATTTACGCGGGTACACCAACTTAAATAAAGTTATATCGTGGCGGTGCAAGAACTCACACAGTCCAGATGTCTGATACATTGCCGATCGCGCAAGTGATCACACATATTACGCACTTTGTGTGTGTGTGTGTGTGTGTGTGTGTGTGTGTGTGTGTGTGTGTGTGTGTGTGTGTGTGTGTGTGTGTGTGTGTGTGTGTGTGTGTAAGCAAACGTAGAGTAGGAACAACGAGAGAGGGTATCACACAACACGAGCTCTTACTCACAACTGTTTTATTTCGCTGATGCAACAAAATATGTACGCACGGAGAGCAACCAAACAACCATACGCCTGAAGCACTTGTCTAACGTTGATAATTAAGTGTAATTAACTGTCATTTAATTACAAAGATGGCTGGCTCGCGCTTAAATCGGCGGGAAGTAAATAACGACGTTCAGTGCAGCGCAGGTGTTGTCATCACAAGCGTGCCCTCCGACATTGGCTCCGGCAACGGCGCGTCGCCGGAGTTAATCGCGGAGGCCACGTCACAAGAAATGTAGCACCTCTTACCCCCATCTATCTGTCCAATCCCGCCCTTATACCATTAAAATTTCGTGGCACGAAACTCCTATAGCGCCTATGTGCCACAGAAATCGGGCGAAGCCGACTACTCACCACAGACGCTCGCGTGCTCCTTTGCTATACTCGTCGACAACGTGTCTGGACAGTGGAGCGAAGGCTACGCAGGCGGGGCTTCGGCACATTCGTGTTGCTCCGCAAGTAGTACGGCAGCTTGCGGCTGATTTCGGTTTTGTTCGCTCGCATCGTTAACGCGTTTAGAAAAACATACGCACTATAAATGTGAATGGGAGAAATATTTCGATTGCTCAGCGTACGCTTTCGTGTCATATTATGAGTATATTTTTCTTGGAGAACTAAAAAGCGCGTTTGCGGCCGCACACTGACCCACTACGTCATGGACGCCATGTTTACTTTGGAAAACGTGCGTGCTGAAAAGGTGGTGCTGTCTAAGGAATAGAAAGGAAAAGAAGGCATTCTTGCAATGTGAAGAATAACCGTATTTTACCTACGACTTCCCACAACTGTTTGGGTCTCATAATAAAGAACGCAGCATTTATTTTAGCAAGCCAAATGAGAAAATTATCAGTAAACTTCAGCAATATTTGAAGGCACGGTAGAAGGCATGTGCTTAGGTTCTGTAGCTTCCACAGTGCTGTCAAGAAAAATTGTCGCCGAGTTTAGCAGAATGGCGCTCCTTGCGTTTTCACCTCGAGCGCTGAGGAAGGGCATTCGAAGAGGTGGACAGACGAGCCGACGAGCGCATCGCAGTCAAGAGCGAAACGAGCAAACGCGTGTAACTTCGCTAGCGTTGCTGTAGACTCGTGCACAACCTGCAACGCCACAACTAAATTTCGACCTCTTGGGGGTTTAGGAGCCCTTTAACAATTGAAAGCAAGCGGCATATCTTTCTTTGCAATCAGGTATGCAGCATAGAGCTCAGTATTCGTTTCAATAAAGAAAAGCAGAAAACAAGCAACAAATCCGCATGAATGATGATAAGGTGCCTGTGAACAATGGGAACACCCTCCCACGCGTTCCCGGTAAAGATTAGGTTGCAGCTGCTTTGCACTTCACACGAGGGCTTCGAATGACGTCAAACAACCCTTCCTTCTCCCTGCGTGTGTTTCCCGCTTTCATACATAAAAGAGAGACCCGTCTAGCAGCTCATTCCATTGAAATGCTGCCATGGGTAGACCACGGAAAATAAGGACACCAGAAGAACAGTATGAATACAATGCTTGACGAAATGAGCAAATTCGTCTTGCTGAAAATAGTTGCGTAACGAATCACGGTCTACCACGGCCACAACAAAGCAATTATCACTACCATTACTGTATTATAATAACTAAACATACCCACCCCCCAACCCCCCACCATCATCATGCGTGGTGCTTGATGCGGCTTCGCTGGACATTCACGTTCGTAGGGCACGATGGCGGCCAATATTTAATTCAAAAGCAGCTGCTGAGTTTCTTCGACATCACACGCGAACGCGAGTGCGTGTCGAGTGTTTCAGGAATGTGGCTACCTGCTTGATATGCAAGACCTGTTGCCTCACATTTGCCCTCTGTACCTTTGGCTTCATCCCACTCCCCTGAGCTTTCAATTGGCCGCCTCCTTTCATCATCCTGTTTCGTCGCCTCCTGAAGGACAACGAGCACGATGCTTTACGTGGCCGGCCGTCGTGAACGAGATCCGCGTCGCCGCTCCATACGCGTGTCTTGTCGGGATTTACGCGCACTTAGCATGTACACCAACTAATTAATCAACTGCTGATATTGCAAGGTGCGCATTATTTCATAGAAGTGTACTTTTGGCAAAAAGTGTGAGTGAGAAATTTCGTACAATATGAAAACTGGCCATACTTTAGTTTATTTAAATGACTTTTCGCGGAAGGCAAACCGAAACATCTCCAATCTAGGCTGCTTCTTAATCAGAAATGACGCACTGTGGCTAGTATTCTTATCGCCCATCCTGAAGTGGGCTGGAAGGCCTCAAGTTAACTAACTGCATGCTGAAAAGTCCAGGTTTATGGTAGCAAATACGTTTTAATAACCGCCGGCCTAAATTTACGAAATATTATTATCAAAAGTAATGTAAATAACGTGTCCTAATATTTGTCCCACTTCCTTTCCACGTGTCGTGTGCGAACATTTTCGAACCGATGAAACGTGTTTAAATGTATTGTTATTCCCTCGAATAAGATTGTACATGTCCAGTTTTCAACATTCTGTTTTTGTTTTCTTATTCTCTACATCGAATCACTAGATGATAACAAGCGAACTTACTATCGAAGTCGCTATCAATATCGAAAAGGCGGCCAATAAGTAGCTAAACCGAATTGATTAGGGAATAAACCTGCGTGGTTCCTCCTGCAGGTCTCTGTCAAGTGGTGGACAGTGACTGCCGATTTTTGTTGTGTGAGCGCAGTTCGCAAGAGAACACCACATAAACCTTTAAAATTCCCTAAATGTACTCGAAGAAACTTGAGCCATTACTTGAAAACTATAGAGGCGACTTAGTTTCTGAGGATTGTAGACTTATTTTAAAGAAAGAAAGAGACAGTATGGCTGCATTAAGGACACGCTTGGTGCAGCGAGTACCGCAGCCGAGAGAGAGGGAGAGAGGGAGTTTAATTGGCGTCTGGAGAGCCTACAGCCTAGTGACAGGCATGGCGTACTGCTGCCACAAAGAAAGCCATCACCTAATCCGCGCAGTCACGAGCCTCCTAGTCTCTTGGGACGCGCGGCTCCACGTCCCGAGTAGCGCGCCCACCGTGATGAAAGGATGCGCGACGAAGAGGACGGCTGATGCTCCCTAGGCAGCCTCGAAGATGCGAGCGAGCGAGAATGCGTATTATGGGAGGCAGTGCGTGGAATGCGAACTAAGACAACACGCGACACCAATCACTCAGAAGATTGGAACACAACACTAAAAACTAAGGTGGAAGGAGCGAATGAACGCCGAAGAAAGAAAACAAAAGAGCCAACGACTTTGGTGCACGAGGAGCGCCCACAGCGGCCGCCGGAGCAACGAGGATCAATTAAGGGCGAGAGGGTGGTGCGCGCGGTATTCCGCCGGCCGGTTTCCCTCTCACCCTCTTACGCTGTACTCTCTCTCTTTCCGTGTATCCCGGTCTGCGCGCCCGCCACCGCGAGCGCCGCTCCAGTCCCACTCAGTTTGCTCGGGACGGCGCGCTGTAGGCTCCCCTGCTTCTGCCGGCAACGCTCGCTTGCTCGCCGTCACGAGCCACGCGCACTCCGGCACGACCGCCCCGCCCCCCGTGTTCCCCAGAAAGTACCGGAACTCTTCGAAAGCCCGGTTGCTGCCGCTCGGTCATCTGGGAAGTCCGTGTCGTTCTTGCCTCGCCTCGAGGAGTGCACACGATGTAGAGTGGACGGCGTCGTCGAAGGCCGGTAGCCACTGCCGGCGCTCTCATCATTCACATCGGCAAATTGGCGGGGGTTGTTCCCTCGTTCGCCGCTGGACGAGGAAAAGATCTTTGATTCTTAACGGCACGGTGCCGGGCTTTTTTTCCTGACGGGTCATACATTTCGTGACCAGCGGGCGCCGGAGAAGGGATTGTTAACTGTGCGCGTTGAATTGCTCACTTCGACGACGGGAAGAGACTGTTCCGTTTGTCGTGTCGTTTGGCTTCGTATGTGGTACGAACCCACTCGAATGTGTTTGTGTGTGCGCGTAGTGGCGGCCCTTGCGCGGTGCGAAAGTGAGTTTGAGAAGTGAGCTTAAAACTGCAGTTGAACGATAAACGAATACTTTTCGGCGGAGGAGTCAGCTTTTCAAGTCGTCATCAAGTTTCCATCACGTGAACAGCGGCGAAAAGTCACGGTAGAAACGACATTTATTCTGGCATTATTGCAAGTTTTGCGGCGCACCTCAGGCCGTGAAAAACCTCGATCTGCCGTGGCTCCCAAGCGCCGTAAAAAAGCACGGAGCGAGGAAGCGGCTTTCATGTTCGACGATGTAACCTAAATCTATTGCAGTGCCAACAGTAATGATGACACACATTTGGGAGCGGATGAGCTGTCCCTCCGATGTTTCTCAAATGCTTAAGCTGTAATCGAAAAGGAAAGATCGGCGGACGCTTTTATTCGTGCCACTACATTCATATTCTGGTTTGTCCCGTTCCCGAAACTGTTAGTAGAACCAGTTAGTGCAGAATCGCTGCAGAACACGTGCCCTCCGGTCATCATCTCATATATTGTCGTGTTTGACGTGTAACTGTGAACTATCGTATACTAAATATTTAACCTTGTAACAATCTAGTAGTCGAAGTTAGATAAAGCGCGGTCGAAGCTTACATTTCAATATTACTAACCAAAGCGTTCCCCTTCCTCATAAAACTCCGAGCCCAGAGGACGTCCGAAATTACGTTCATATAATCCGTGAAGCGCTCGTCCGAATACCGAACCTGATCCGTGCAGACTGAACAGCGTGTGTGGCCCAGGTTGGCATTTACTTGTTACCCCCCCCCCCCCCTTCGACTTCTTTCTGTGATATCTCCGCTGATATCACCTATTTCTCCTGATATCTGGGCGGTGTGCCTGTGTGTGCAGCAGGGGACGTGATGGCACTTACACCGACCTGATGGAATAATCGCCTCGCCTGTGCAGCCTTCAGAGAGCAACCTTCTGCACCCGGAGTCCACAATACAACACCAGTGTGGTGCTTGCTTTGTGCTGTGTGAAAGACGCGGAATTTCCTTGGTCGGTTTCGGATGTACACTACGTCATTGCACCTGAGGTCTACCTAGGAGCTAAATGCGGCGACAAACTTTGACAAGACTGACGAGGAGTAACTTCGAAAGCTACTGGAGGTACGTACTAAATAGAAAGGTCGGACCTGCTTGATGCATTTTTTTTTTCTTAGGGTGGTCGTTTCGACGTTTTAATGCCCAACGAGGAGAAAAAATGCTACGGATTTCTTCTTATTGTTAGACATTGTGAAGGAAACAACGAAACGCAACTGCACTAACTTGTTTTATCTTTTTTTACAACCAGGTTTTCATATTAAAAGCCGTCTGGCTAACATGCCGTGTGTATGAAAAACGGAGGTGGGGGGTAGGGGGAGTAGGGAACATTATGTGGTTGCAGTTTCATTTTTCCTTTAAATTTTCATTTACTTCATATAATTTTTCTGGAGGGAGAGGGCGCGCGTTTGTGACGAAAAATTGCGAACATTTTTTAGACAAGACATTTGCTTCTTCGCGTCATGGAGTGCTGAACAGTTATTGTTCTTTTGAGCATTGTCATGGCCTCAACGGTCTCGCAATTAGCGGGCTTGTAATCTTGGTGCCCTGCTAGAACATTCGCCAGAAACTCGGTGGCCGTCGCCGTTATTAAGGTCTGAGGCACGGAATAAAACAAGCTTGTTGTGGAGACTGAAAACTTGGCAAAGTATTCCGACTCTGGTTGGAGTAGCCACTTACACACCACTCCATCACTGACAAGGCTGCTTTGTGAGCGGAGAGGACTGGGCGGACGGTGCAGCCCGGAAAGCAGGCGTCCGTCTCACAGCGTGATGTGGAGCGAGCGCTTACAGAAGGCGGAGAAGAATAATTTGCCGAAGAGCATAGAATAGCTGCAGCCTTTGCATGAGCGGCGACATAAATTTGTCAATGCACGCTTAAACCACAGCGATATAAAAGTACCCGTTTCGTACAATTGGAAGGCAATTGAAGGAAATGCCGAGCTCTTGACAATATCAATTTTTTATTAATATATGTATTTTGGCAGATATTGGCGCTTTTATATATAGCGCCGGTTACTCCTTTTAACAGATAATCGATATTATTAAAAACGCAGCCATGAAAACAAACATATAATTGCACCTAGAGAGACCTTGTAGACGAGTCCAGCGATAAGAAAAATCATGTAAGCACGAAGTCCATTCACAGAGCGACACGAAAGACAACACAAAATACAGTTCAATGATATAACACTGGAGTTCACATAAAATGCGGTCACACGGGGATCGAATACGTTGAAAGTAACGATGCACATAACGTCCAGTCACATGGCGACACTGAAATTGGCAAAGTCCGGTCACAGGGACGCATAATGAGATTACACGTGAAGCGACAGATGTAATCGAGCTTTGCGTAAGATATTGATATATGTGTAGCACAGCACTGCGCGCTGTGCTACAGACTCATATTCTGAGTGACAATATAGACTCGTCACATTATTAAGTTGTTAGGTTGCACGGGCGTAATAGCCTTGCATACTTCGTCTACTCAATTTTCGCGTCGCTTTTCTAAAATGTTTGCAGCAGGCTTGGATGATGTACAATGATGTGTCGCGGCATTTTAGCAGTTATCAACACAGATGCCAAGATGGCCGTGTTAGCTCAGTTTGCGTTGTCCTAAGGAGGGCACTTCGAGGTATTGACGCTGAAATCCATCCAATAAGATTGTGTTTGATAGTTTTGAAATAGCAAAAGAGAAAATAAATTGCAAGGGCCTTTTGTTTTTGCCCTTATCTCATCGCTATAAAGTAAAGCACATCAAAACGAGAGTCAATGGTAGGCGTTTATTACTGATCCAATCATTAATGCAACGGCATTACGGCAATGTCAATAGACATTGTCCCCATCTCGTTACTTTCTGCGGCTTTATATAGTCTCAGTTCATATAAAAGGTGCAGAGAACAACTAACACTGCGCGATGAAGCGTTAAGGCGAAAGCCTTAGATGCCTCATCAAACGCAAAATTTGACTGGTGTCCCGCGTCGGCGTCCACACTAGTAATACAAAAAATCATCACGTGGTGAAGTCACCTTATGACGTCATCATGGCGTCGTAGATCACTAAAATTTGTTACGTCACAGTGACGTCACATGATGATCACATGCATCTTAACTTGGTCAACGGTGGGCCGATTACGGAGCCAGTGCAAAACCAGGTGAGGTGCCTGCGATCCTGGAGGCAATGCAAAATCATATCAGGTGCAAAAAGCTTTCGGAAGGCAGCAGCGCAGGTACAATACATTGACTGAGAAAAAAAAGAAGATCGCTTTCGCCTTCCAGTTGTCTTAGGTGTAGGCATAAGGTACCCTGTGAGTTTTTAGTATCTAACGCTTGTAGTGTAATGCTCTAATAAGCACATTACATTACAACAGATCAGTAGAAACGCACACTCACACGGGAATGTTTTCCTACCTAATTTTCTGTCTTCTCTTGCCGAGTGCAGGGTAGAAAACCTGATATTTATCTTCTGGTTTACCTTCCTGTCTTTCCTCGCTACATTTCTCTCTCTCTCTCTCCACAATAGAGAGTAACACTGAATAAAAATGTGTTGCGAAACAACCAAAACGTATACTTTTGCTTACCTTCACTTAGCCATAATCAATGTTTCTGGTGTAAGTATGATAATCTCACTTAAATCCGTAATTACGTGTTTTTGGCTGCAGTCAGCGGCAGCAAACGTAAGAATTAACATATGCCAACATCACATTCCCTTTTTAGGCGCCGCCCACTTGTGTTAACATGTTCTTGTTTTTTTTTTTCATCCAGATATACCCCTGGCATGATTTGTCGGAATGATTAGTTGCGCTAAATGAACCCTAAACAGGCTATGTTCACTTAAAACGCTCTGTCACGCGTATTTTCATTTTCGAAGCTGGTTCCTTCCAGTGGCGCGTCGTCGTCGCTTTCATCGTAAACCTGACTAACAAACTCGGCGGCATCATGGCCGTTTCTCAGGTTGCATGACAGGCCATGTGATTTATGTTATCCGCGCGGCACTAATTGCACTAAGTGCTCGTCAGCGTTCGGGCCACCCTTAATAATACAAACGAAATAAGACAAAAATTAATAAACAATGAAATGCAGGGTGCTTGATGATCTGTCCTTATTTTCCCGCCTGCTGAGTATCATACGCATATTGAACATTATATAGGTAAAGCTATGTTTACTACTACTTCAAGTTCGGTTGCACAGAGCGGTCTGCCTTAGCAATAACAGCAAGTATTACAAAGCGCCCAAGGCTTGTATGTTTGAAGATCGAAGCTTCCGATTTTATTACGCACATTAAGTGTCAGTTTTGTAATGAAAATTAATCTATAATCTTCCTGAACTAAAAAAAAAAGATTTGTTTTCGTTCTCACTTGCTTCTGAGGTCACTAACTTTAAAGCTAACTTCAATGTAAAATAATGAATTTCACAAAGAATTGTTTGCCTAGTGAGTGATTAAGCGCTTCAGTGAAAAAAAAAATAAATATGAAAAAAAAGCGATGTAGATTCGCACTGTACGCAAGAAAGTGTTTAAATATTTAAACGTTGTGGTTAAACCTGTGCTGTAGAAGCTTAGAATGTGCATGTAACGTTCTTGTACTTTACTTTTACTTCATATGTATGTATGTATGTATGTATGTATGTATGTATGTATGTATGTATGTATGTATGTATGTATGTATGTATGTATGTATGTATGTATGTATGTATGTATGTATGTATGTATGTATGTATGTAATGGAACGAACGACCATGATAGCGCCCAGCCTGTCCTTATGTCCTTATCACGTGCTTTCCGCCAGTGTCCGCTCGTTTGACCTGATACGTCACCAAACATTTACATACAGTCCCTCTGCTGGCCGCGGGGACAGGTGATGACTGGGTTCAAAATTATATGCACTTGCTCTTCGCTGGTGCGAGAGCAAAATAACTTTGTATGTATAAGGTTGTTCGGTCCATTGCGGCATAGTGTTGATTCTAATGCCCCTGACACACGGGCACTCTGAAGCTATTTAGTTAAGGGGACATCTTCCGTGAAGGCGTTCATGCGCAGCGAAACGCGACAAACGAATATATATCCCTCGCGGCAAAGTTCCTTTGCGGGTAAGCAGATCCCGCGCACCTACTTTTCGAACGTAAAGTGTGTTCTCTCGCATACAGCCTGCACATTATAATGACTGAGAGGAAGAGACCGCGGTAATAGAATAGGTAGACGAGACTAACCGAGTTGCATGGGATGGTGTACGCCTTATAGCATAATCACTATCAATAAGTCGCACAGCTGCAAGGCTTCACCCGCTTGCACGCTAGCTCACACTGACAAAGCTCTTCTCCAAATTTAGATATGCACCTACAGTTCCGTCTTCTGCGAGAGATGTAACGAGCTGAAGGAACTTTTCTGCGCCGCCTGTGTCTTGGAGTGGCTTTCACTTGTGCGTACTCACTTCGGAATGGTCGCAAATGACGATTGGTCGAATGGCGATTGCCCATCGCCTTCGTATAGATTTCCCCTTTTCAATGTTGGCAGAAATGAACTTGCAGTCTTTTTAGGCAGACTTAGAAATCAACCTTTGTCGAAATGAAGAATCTTTAGGCACTTTAAAATCCGAGACTGCCTTCAGGACAGAAGGCGTAGGACGTGCTTTAACAGCGTATCTGCCTAAGCTTTTCGTCGCGTCGGGTAGTGCGAACCAAAGTCATCATCATCATGAACCTGCATGCGCTCGCTTCGTTCTCATCTCCT
Organism: Rhipicephalus sanguineus; assembly: GCF_013339695.2. Classification (NCBI taxonomy): domain Eukaryota; kingdom Metazoa; phylum Arthropoda; class Arachnida; order Ixodida; family Ixodidae; genus Rhipicephalus; species Rhipicephalus sanguineus. Next base: position 37,327,525 of record NC_051180.1, on the reverse strand, counting down.
TGTGTTTCGCTCCTACACTGCATGCACCGATTTGTGCGGTGTAGAATGCGACAACCATATGATGGGCGAGTGTGTCACGTTGCTACATATCACGTAATAACTAGTCACGTGACTGAAGTCCCTTCACATGACGTAACAGCTACTCAAGGGACTAAAAAATCGCGTTGCATCTAGTCACGTTACTAAACACTCGCAAATCTAGTCGCATGACTAAAAATCACGCAACATCACGTAACTAGTCACGTGACTATAGTCAATGCAACATCACGTAACAACTAGTCCTATGACTAAAATCGTGTAGCATCACGTAAAAGGTAGTCACGTCACATGTTCCCGCCATAAACCACGTAACAGCTTGCCATGTGATTAAAATCACGTAACATCTAGTCGCGTGACAAAAATAACGTAACATCACCTTATTAGTCGCGTGACTAAAATCACGTAGCATCACGTAACTAGCCACGTGACAAGACCCCGCCGAAAGCCTCGTAACAGTTAGTCACGAGACTACAACCGCAACATCGCGTAACAGCTTATGTGACATGTTCCGTCCGTCCAAAACCACGTAACACGTGCGTAGTGTGGGGAACTCACCGAAACCGGAGAAGAATAGCCAAGCATAGACATACTTCGTATTACCACCAAAAACTTAGAAGGAGCTAGCTCCGCTGTTGGTTCCAGCCTTGCGCCAGTAGCGCACACTGCGCACATATTTTTTTTTTTAGGGGCGAAGCTCCTTTAGGCGGCACCCGTTCGTCCCTCGTAGTCGTAGTAGTGCGTAACCAGTCGTAACGCTAGTACCAGATCTTGACCTCCAAGGTGGTGCCGGTGGGAGATTTTTCCTGTGCGTTGTTGAACAATAAAAAGTTCGCAGCGTGCGCGTTAACTAAAAGCCGAATTCTTCTGTCTCTCATTCCCCATTAGCAGCCATTGGCATGTTCCAGTAGGAAACGTTAGTAGAAGTAGAAGTGTAAGTGTTAGCTAAAAGCCGACTTCTTCTGTCTCTCATTCCCATTAGCAGCCATTGTTTACCTCCAAGGTAGTGCCTGGTGAGATTTCTCCTGTGCGTGATTAAACAATAAAAATTTTGTTCAAAACGCCGTTGATTGATGAAATAAACCAACGAAAGACGCCAGATGTTTTCTAAAAGCGAAACGAAAGAACGCCAGATGTTTCTAAAGCAAAACGAAAAGACGCCAGCTGCTTAACGAAAGAGGCCAGATTTTTTCTAAAGCAATGGTTTCCTAAACAATGAAAATTCACAGCGTACATGTAAAATTAAAGTGAGCTGCAAGTCGTCATAACTCATCGAACCTTTAGTATAAACGCGCCCAATCTCACGTCGGTGATGATGTACTGGGCAGAATTCACGGAAGATTCACGGTTTACCGATGAACCTCCGCAGCTTCGCCCACTCATCATCATTCACTCCGTGGATATGCTGTGATTTTTTTTTGCTCTTCTTTAGAAGAAATAGACTTAGTGACAGACATAGAAAAATGCAGTATGCTGCAGCGCACCCATGTACAGCTTTTCTTTTTTTTTTTTCTATCACCTTCAATTTCATTCACTCCCTTGCGCATTGTGTAACCAGCCGCTGTATAAACCACATGGCTTTTCCTATTCACCTTTCTCTTCTGGTTTTTTTTTCTTTACCGAGAACGTAGTATACTTTTCGTATTTACTTGCGCAAGCCAGTTGGAGGCGTTTGTTAGCACCGTCCTGAACCACAAGTGTGTTGCGAACAAACTAATTTTTTTTTTACTTCAACATCCTTAGCTTTCATCCAAAGCCAGCTTAGGTTATTTGGTAAAGGACAAAAAAAAAAAAACACCGTCATAACCAGGCGGTGAGACGACGCAGTAGGCCAGCTCTGCGAGAAATACGCGAAGAAAAGAATGATCGTCTAAAACCGCTGTGGCACCTTGCCGTCGGTGTGTGCACGTGTGTTGCTGGGTGGTTGTCTCTCTCTCTCTTTCTTTCCAATGTCCTGTTCTTTTGGAACGTATCCACTGATTATCAACTCCTTTTGCTCCTGCTTTTTTGCCAAATTTTAACGACACCTAACCACGCCAACATCCAGTATTTCGGGCATGTTGTAGTTTGTGACGCTCCTTTATTTATAGGACTGTTATTTTTGGTGAAGCCAACGCATTCGGCCAGGTTGCTTCATTTTTAAAGAAGGGATGCGGACACCGACCAAAATGATCTTAAAAACGAATGTATTTATGTAACGGCTCCTTCACGGGAGCCACGTTCACTACTCGTAAAAAAAAAAAAAAGAATGTTTCATTACTCGTAATAAAAGCTATAAATGGAAGCCACTAGAAAAGTAACGTGAGTGACATGCAGCAGAGGAGGTTTCTTTCTAGCTTTTTTTGTTGTTGTTGATAGCTATATATATAGTGGAAACAGGAGCGAGGTATTAAGCGCAGAAAAATAGCCCGAGGCTCGCGTTCGGCTGTCATGCATGTCACGCAAACTCCCAGCCTCAGTCCATGCGGAAATGTGTAACAACTCTTCGTATAGGAAACTGTATCTTGTATTTCCTTCTTCGTAGTCATTAACGATCTCCCCCCCCCCCCCCTTTTTTTGGGGGGGGGGGGGATTTCTGCGATAAGGCGGAGCAAATGACTGGTATACTTAGCCTTCTCATAACGATCTCCTTCCGCGCGCTACCGATAGGCTGATTTATCGGCACGTCTTAATCGCGCACCGCAGTTTCGCCTCCTATCTATCCTTACAGTCATCGCCATTAACGCCGGGTAATACGTTATGCCATATTTGCACTCTTGTATAAGCAAAGTCGCCGTGTCAGCGACATATTCGCGGTGCGGTCGGAAAAGAAGAAATGAAGCGAGGAAATGTAACTACGTGTGGAATTGAAAAAGAAAAGCAATACTCCTTCGAGAAACAAGACGGCAAGCAGAAAGTCAAGCTACCACGCACACACGCCTGGTATAAGAGACACAAACACGACCTACGGGATAGCCGGCACTGTGATAACCCAATGCGCTTGCCTCACGTCAGAGAACATGCTGATCGAGCTGGTTCACGCGAGATGAGACCTAGTGGGTTTGCTGCTCTTTTGCTCTAGTTGTGTGCAGTTTGACACGGCCTAGCTAAGGTGGCATAGCGCAACGAAAAGAAGCGTGTTTCGATGCATCAAAAGCCATTTTCACCCTTATGGTTTTGTTTCGTAGTAACAAATATCTTTCGCCCACGCCGAGTTCATAGAGGTCGTTTTGAAGCGCGAATGAAGAGCAGCGATCAATTCTGTTCTGCTGGCGCTTTTTCAATCACGCAACTCAGCTGCGGTTTCCGAACGTGCGCAGACAAAAGTCTCTTAATTTCGAACGATACTTCCTAACGTTCGAAATCTAAGCGTACTTGAGATATTGATTCCATCACAATACATGTCTTCAGTTAAAGTAGTTTCGAATAAGAGGCAGTCAGTGCAATACCGGCAGATAATAATAAAAAAAGCGCGAACGTGTATTTTGCACATTGGATGAACTGGAACCTTTCCACGTGCTAAGATCATGCACGGAACTAGAGCAAGCGTGATACGACACGGCAGGTGGACGCGCCGAGGCTGCATCAGAGCCACCAGCGAGTCCGTAATAAAAAGGAAATCGAATTTATTTTCGGACTGCTCGAGCTACACTCGGATCCTTCCGTATTTTCGCCTGTTTACCCGAGTCTGCCTTCTCTCGTCCGATTTTCTCGTGTCCCCTACTTCGCGATACGGAACACGGCTCGAGAAAACGTCGTACGTCGCCGGTGAACGCTATCAGAACTGAAGAGAACGAAGGGCCGCATTTTTTTTTCTTTTTTTTTTTCCGCAGGAATCCTGCGTCTTTGCAAGAAACAACATTTTCGGTGCTGAGCTTATTATTTTCGGACGTTATTTCCTGGCTACGTCATCTGGCGCTCTTGTCGAAAAGTCGTGTTTGTCCGAACGAGTTGCTCTTTCTGCTTCTGTTGGTTTCGCAAAGCAAAGCGAACATAAATAGACGCACGCTTTCCAATATATATTTATTTTTATTTTTGTCCGGCCCGCTTTATTTGACCATAAGAATGCAAACCTCTCGGACAGCAGCGCGAATTTGAGATTTCGTTTTTTCTTGTTTTTTTTTTTCTTTTTCGGATATGCCTTTTCAGGACTATTGGTCATACAAGCTTGGTATGACCAAGACTCTTGGTCAAATACCAGCAGGGGTATCTCTGCTTGTATTTTTTGAACTTAATTCACGTGCTCGGAAGTTACCAACGTGCTTCGGAGCAGCTGTTCAGTTCACATTTCAGGTACCTGTCAATAATGTATTGCTTCTTGAGTGGCTGCTGCACAAACCAGCTTCGATCTGTCTTTGGCTTGTATTCGACCGGCACACTACAGGCCGATGTTTGCTTGGGCCTTCCATTCCAACGTTACCGTTCGAGACATTGACAGTGTTAGCAGCTTTATATTGTAAGGGGATCTTTCTTTCTTTCTTTCTTTCTTTCTTTCTTTCTTTCTTTCTTTCTTTCTTTCTTTCTTTCTTTCTTTCTTTCTTTCTTTCTTTCTTTCTTTCTTTCTTTCTTTCTTTCTTTCTTTCTTTCTTTCTTTCTTTCTTTCTTTCTTTCTTTCTTCGTCAAGTGAGAATATGGGGAGAGAGACAGAAAGATGAAGAGGATGGAACAGAATGGCAAACTAATCGATAAAAAAAGGCAAACGTAAATAGCCGGTGTCAGGTGTACTCAATTATCCATTGGTTGTCAGTGTGCGCACCCGCCCACGCAGCCGCCTCTCCGATCCCTTCGCTCAGCCTCTTGTTTTTGCCTTCATAGTAAGCTACCCAGAACGACGACACGATTCCTTCCTTCGTGCAAGCTGTAGTATACCGCATGCGCAAGTCTCGTAGCATTACGCTTTCATGACGAGCGTCGTGCTCTCGTTACGACATAGTGGTTTACAGAGTCGAGCACGGAAACGCTTGTTGCGGGTATACGCATGCAGAATTCCTTTGAAAACGAAACAGTAAGGACAGAGTCTCCGAATGAATGCAGTCAATATGCCGGTGCAATCGCAGCGTGCCCGGTGAAAAAACAACAGCAATGAAAAGATGCTGCAATGGCTACAGAAAGAGCATTGAGATCCGGGGTTTAGAAGCGGCGCTCCGCGACGCACTTGATCAATGCCTGTTAACGAGGCCTTTCCCCTCAGGCGGGACAATTGGCCGCTGCGACAGCGGGATCCCATTGCGTCACGCGAAACCCGAAGCCGGGCACACTTCCTGAAAAACAGCAGCGCAGCTAAAAAGAACGAGGTAGCGCGCAGCAGCTACAATCCCTCTCTCGACACATGTGGCTCACTCTATATCGCACAAGCGGCCTTTCTTTCTTTCTTTCTTTCTTTCTTTCTTTCTTTCTTTCTTTCTTTCTTTCTTTCTTTCTTTCTTTCTTTCTTTCTTTCTTTCTTTCTTTCTTTCTTTCTTTCTTTCTTTCTTTCTTTCTTTCTCTCGCCTTCTGTTACTCGTCATTATGCCTGTACGAGTGCAAACGATGAGCCAAATCGGAAACAGCGAGGCAGGTGGCGTTCTATTGTGCGCTGGAACCACGATATAGAAACGGGCTGGGTGACCGAAATGCCACCACGGGACGGGATTCCCCTAGGGTTTGTTTCCATACGGGAGCACAAACGAAACGAAAGCAACCTAAACGGAAGTAACCCATTCCTGCGCTGTGTCCAAGACGCAACGCGCAGTGGATGTGGCGAGCAGTCATTGCTTGCTATCGCCAGCCGGTACAAATGGTAACCGTTATCATCTTTGCCTATGCCTTCAACCAGTTGTCTGACTCAACGCCGCACGCAGCCTCCGCGGCACAAGAGGGAGGAGCTTTGTGCCAGTGCTCACTGTCTTGCATGCGTAATCACGCAAACCGCAATTAAACTTTACAGCGGGATATGCCGGGACGCAGTCATGCTAGAATTCTTCCAAGTGGAACTGTGTAGAAACGCGACTGTCTCCAACTTTTCAATACAAACATGCCCGCTTGCTGCACTCCTTAACAAGTCCAAGCTTACTTAATTGGCCGGCTTAATTGGTCCCCCTGGATACGTAACTTATCTGCAAAGGTGGTTTGCACTTTCTTCCCAGTGCTGAATTTTAACAAAACCATAAAGCTTAAGTTTGAACACCCGGTATACTCGCGATTCTATTACCAAATTCAATATTTCAACCATGTTAACTGTTCGTCGTTATAATCAGCAACGCAGGGATCACAGACGCTATGCCACTGCATCTGCGGCACACTCTCTGTCAGGCAACAGCACGCGTACTTTGCATCAGGGAAAAAGAAGAGTACAACTAGGCATTGAAGCAAAGACGATATTCGCAGATGTCGCCGCAAAAGGGGGAACCGCGTCAGCCGATAGGCAGTATGTTTCAAAAAGGGCGGCGCGCTGCATGGGGCGCAAGCGGGCCAATTCAAAAGCGTCGCTATACAGCGGGAAGGGGGTCTCGCTTCGTCGGGTCCTCGTCGTACTCGCGTCTGGTGGTGTACACGCGCGCCTGCATCCGATCTCGCGTGTCGTCTCTGCCTTGCATCGCGCCGGGAGCGGCAGCGTGAGGTGACGCGGGCGGCATCTTTGTTCGCCGGGATGATAGGAGGCGACGGTGTGTTGCAGAGCCACACACTGCGAAGCGCACGCGGTGGCTGGGTGGGCGTGCGTAAGAATCCGCTCAGTGAGCAAATTCTTCGCGACGTTGCGCCCCGTGGCAGACAAGCCGCCTCTTTGGAAGCTCGCGATACGGGTGCCGGCGGCGTGGGTCTCGTAGGACGGGCAAGTTTGGTTTGCATTATAAAATGCTGCACGAGTTGCTGATGTACTGATACATAAACATACACCCGGAAGAAAAAAAAATTAAAAGCAACGGCAGGATTTCGTTGAATACGAAGCACGCAACTAGAACCTACACGCCTTGTCGCTACCCGTATGCCATCCGAGCGTGTGTGTACTTTTCGTTTCAGCACGGTGCACAGTAATGCGATCAAATGTTAGGGGTGCATAACGATACAACATGATTAAACGTACCCGTTTGCTATTTCTATCGGGTCGTTCACCTTTCAGAGAGAGAGAGAGAGAGAGAAATGTAATGCGGAAAGGCAGGGAGGTTAACCAGAAAACATATCTGGTTTGCTACCCTGCACTGGGGAAGGGGTAAGGGGAGACAGAAAAGTAAGAAAGAGAGAGATGGGATAGGGAGGGAGGGAAGCACAAACAGACACACACACAGGAGTGTCACAATCGTTCAACGAGGCGGGTCGCTCGCAGAAACTTCATCAGCGCCTTCGTTGCTTTCTGGCGTGAAGCTCGATCTTTCCGACATTCCAAGATTGACTGCTCAGAAAGCGGCTGGTCGTCGAGGCGAGCAAACACTGCTGAGACGGACTGTCGCTCAGAGTTGTACCTAGGGCACTGACATAAAGTGTGTTCAATGGTTTCGTCATTGCCGCAATGGTCACATGCAGCGCTGTCTGTCATTCCGATGCGGCACGCAAAGGCGTTCGTAAAAGACACCCCAAGCCACATGCGGCAGAGAAGGGTCGTCTCGGATCGGGGCAGGCCAGATGGAATACTGAGTCGTAGGCATGGATCCAGGCGGTGAAGACGGGTGTGGCGAAAACTGGGCGTGTTCCACATAGACCTTGCGACATCATGCGCAAGCGTATTAATCTTTGCTGCTGCGTCGCTTCTTGATAGTGGGATAGATTCCATCACTCCATTTTCGTGAGCATTCTTAGCTGCATCGTCGGCATGCTCGTTAGCCGATGATGCCGCAGTTGCCTGGCAACCACTGAAAAGTTATAGCATGTCCTTCGTCTATTAGTTGATGGTACAGTTGTCTTATTTCCAGCACCAATTGGTCTTGAGCCCAGCGACGTAGAACTGTTCGAAGACATTGCAGAGCTGGTTTCGAATCAGTAAAAACTGCCCCATGTTTGTGGTGCTTCTCGATCAATCCTGCGGAGTGCGCTGCGGAGTGCCGCGATCTCCACGGCTGTCGATGTTGTCTTGTGTGACGTTCGAAACTACGTTTTCGGCTCTTGCTGGGAAGATCACAGCTCCTGCCGATCCTCCAACAGTTGTCGAGCCAAGTTTAACATGATCTTTGTAATCTTCGTGCAGCATGAGTAGAGTCATCTGCTTCAAAGCTGGCGATGAGAGCTCCGCCTTCTTGCGAATCCCCGGCACTGTCAAGCGTAGTTTTGGTCGGTCCAAGCACCAAGGGGGTGTTAGAATTCGTTCCTGAGGCGTGTAGGCTGTTGGAAGGCACTCTCGGTAAGTCAATATTCTCTTACAGAAGAAGGTACTCGGTCGATCTTCTGGAAGCGAAGCAAGATGGTGGGAGGGGCGCGAGCAAGGTGCCTAATGTGAGCTCTAAGCACCTCCAATGTAATGTGCACCGCGGCCGGATGATCTTTTGCAATTGCGATGGTTGCGGCTGTTGATGTGCAGCGTGGTATCCAAGACAAACTCTGAGTGCCTGGCCCTGGGCGTTTTCGATCGTGCGTATACTGCTTTTGCAAGCGTTCGTCAGAACCGGCAAGCTATATCGCAGGTACCCCAGAAACAGCGTTTTGTATAGCTGCAACATCGCGTGCACTGGTGTGCTCCGCGTTTTTCGTCCGAGGAACTTGAAAACTTGTGCGATGGCCGTTAGGCGCTTCTTTAGAGTGGCCACATGGGGACTCCAGCAGAGATTTCGATCGATCGTGACCCCCAAAAACCTATGCGTCCTGGCGTAGCAGACATTGTGTCCATCGATGGCGATTGGATATGACGTCATTGCCTTCCTCGTGAACGCAACCAGTGCCGATTTCTCAGGAGAAATCTCGAGGCCTTGTTTTCTAAGGTACGCCGATACTGAATTCGCTGCTTTTTGGAGCCTCGCACGTACTTGAGGGCGTGTTACACCTGACGTCCAGGCACAAATATCATCTGCATAAAGAGATATCTGCACGGAATCCGGTATGCGTTCCACGAGACCGACCAGGACCAGGCTGAATAGTGTGGTGCTCAATACACCACCTTGAGGAACACCACGGTGTGTGTAATGCTCAGAAGTCGGCCCATCATCAGTTTGCACAAACAGTGATCTCATATGTAGGTAGTAACAGATCCAGCGGTACACTCGCCCACCCAAACCAACCGACTCGAGGGCGTCAAGTATGGCTTCGTGAGAAACATTATCATATGCTCCTTTGACATCTAAAAATAGTGCGACAGATAGCCGTCTACTCATTTTCTGGTGTTGTACGTAGGTCACCAGGTCAATGACATTGTCAATGGAGCTACGAAGACGACGAAAACCTTCAGGCGATTCATTTGAACAGGTAACCTGCCGAAGGGAGTAGAATGTTACGTACAGCCACTTTTAACAGAGATAGAACATATAGTGCATGTAACTGCTGTCCAAACTAGATGAAACCTGTAACTTACAATGTAAGCTTATGACACCATGTTTTTTTTTGCGGTGTAAGTTCTGTGAACGCGAAATTTAATTGGTGGTATCGGTCACTAACGTGGCTGTGTTCGTTGCTCACCAGACAACGTGACAAATGGTCGCCTAGCTGTGAAAGCGCCCCCTGCTACAATGCCAATTTCATCAACCAATGCATTTGTTGATGACGCAAACAGTGCACTGTACAGAATACAGTCGCGGTTCTCTAAAGAAATTGGCGCAGAATATGCATCACGTGCACGTATATTTCGCACCGCGAAATATGATGCAAAAGCAATTAGTGTATTTTCAAACTTACTGAAACTCTCGAAACTAACTTTTAGCTGGACTGTCGTGGCTAGGTCGCAGTAGTTCGGCATCGTGTGTTCGACACAACACACACTTTTAAAACGGGCGTCCCAGCTTTTATTTATTTTCTTTTTCTCTTAATCTCTCCCACCTTCCTCCTGGCCCTCAACTTTATTTATCAATTGTCCAAAACGTTCAGTTCGGTGAGAACTGCGGGAATAAGGCGCATAAGTTCGCTTTTGAAAATTTGTCGGATCTCTTGCTTTTGCGATCACGCACGTGCGAGTTCTCAACCGGTTATCGAGCGCAGCGCCTCGTGTATGTTTATTTGAGCACCAAAGGGCTCAGATATCGTTAGCGTCTCCTGGTTCACTGAATACTGATGAGTGAAAACGCTGCATTCATTCTTCAAAAGACCAAGCCGTCGCATCTATGCACTGGACGTGCTCGTACGCGATAAAGGTGTCGCTTCCGTATGGTCCGAAGGATCGTTATTGAGACAAAGAAGGCGCTTTCACGAGACAAAGGAGGCCGCTTGCTTGCTTGCTTACTTGTATATCGCGAATCGCCCCTGGGGATGCCTGCGGCATTGTTGTGTCCCCTCATGACGGGACACGCTTCTTCTTCGTTGTCGCACCTTCTCGTGAGACGCTCATCAAGCTCATTTTGCGTCAACTTATTTTGTGCCGCAAGGTCTTGTTGTGGAGAGAACGTCGCGATTCAGTGTGGACGAGAAAAAAAAAAAAAGCCGACTGCCTGACGAATCGTTTGCGTGACCACGAATCGGATTGTTGCGTCATCCGTTTTTCGTCTGACTGATCGCCTTCTTGCCTGTAGTGCGCGGACCTGGGCTCTATTGACTAGTCGCGTCGTGGTATAGCTCGCATGCACATTTTGTGAGGCGCTTTTCTTGTGCGTGGGCTAGATGCCATTTTGCCTGCCCCCCTACGTCGTTTCCTCAGACCTGTGGGAGTTATATGGCAAAAGAGTGTGACAGAAAATTGATTGTACGCAGAAACTAGATAGATGGATTTCCCTATTGCCTCTCTTACCACTCTAGCATATTGCCGGAACGAAGCGACTGAAATAAAGGAATTGTGCAGTTAATGCCGTGTCCTCTACGGGTAGCCTTCTTTCTCTGAAAATGAGAACATATGGCACGCGGGCGATATCGAATAGGCCTTTATTTCTTCGTGCGGCGGGTTGATTGTTTGCAGGACAGAAGCTTATTGGGTTTCTCGGGCACCGCTCAATTGTTGTCGGTGAAATAGCGTAGACGTCAGTTCACATTTATATTGCCCTTGAGGATCATATCGCATAAAATGCCGTGAGTTAGATCAGCTAATGCTCTTAATATTCACTTACCACATTTCAACGAATAAATTTGCACCCGTCTCTTGCATTATGCTTACTAGAGGTTTATACTCTCTGGCATGCTCGCTCTTCTTATTTTTCGTAGGTTTCATACTGTAGTGCAGGTATTACACTGCATTTAATGCTGGAAGCGGCGTCTGATATTAGTGCATCTTCTATATTTTGCCGTTTCTCAAGTTACTTTCTACAATTAGTTTTTTAAAAGCCTTTCCGATAAGTTGGTCAATGCGTTGAGAGCTTTTGCTCGACTGCAATATGGCAGAAAGGCTGAGCTTGTTTTGAGTGAACTGCGGTGTGTTTGACATCTTGTGACATTTTATTTTTCTCTTCTCTCTAAACTTTTGTGCACTGAGCGGTGGGCTTCAAGAACTGGCCTCAAGCGATGTTTATTCTTTTTATTTGTTATTTATACATACGGCGACCCCACGGTATTGCTGTGGTAGCAGCAGGAGAGGTGAATTAGAATAAAGAAAATAAACGAATGCAATTAGTTGAAGTGGTTACCGCCGACAAATGAACACAGGCAAATAAGAGGAAACAAAAATGTAGGTAAAGCAAATTACATATTCGACAAGCAATCTACTATGTGAACTCGAAGCTAATTTAATGGCAATGTGCGGTCATTATCAGATAATGCATTTGAAATTTTTATAGTACTTGGGAAAGATCTGTATTTGAACGTGTTTGTGTGAGTGAAAAAGGATATCTGATTCAAAGCATGTGGGACTACGAGTGCAAGTTCCTTTAGCAAACATGGTATGAATGCAACAGAAACAGTGGGCAAAGCACTGCTCGCTAAAGGTAGTTAAGTGGATTTATTTAAGGAACTTATAAATAATCATGTTTGTAAAGAGCAGCTTGTCAACGGCAACCGTTCAAGCATGCTGGAATTTTTTTTGACTCATTTAAAGTTCGTTGCGAAGCAAATATTAGGAAGTAAGCATTTCAGCGTGACTGGTTATTAAAAAGCTGTGCGACAAAATCATCAATAATGCTTTCTGTTTTAGCACTGCACAATTTCCTAAAGATTAGGCCTCAGCTAGCTGTTACCAACACTGTTGTCATAAAGGAATGCTGCCTGAATTATCAATGCGCAACTCAAGGCAACCACCTAACGTAATATTACTGAACCAAATTACTAAGAATAATAAAAAGGCAGAAGCTGCCTGCCGCGCTGTTTTGTCTCTTTTGGCACAGGCTTTGAAAAGCCTTTTTCGCAAATTAACGTCCTTGACGTAAATATCGCCTCATCATTCCGTTTCGTGTCAGCGCGCTGTTTCATTTTAAGCCTGCGTTCGATATCCTGTCTCAACAACCATTAGTAATGTGTTTATGCCATTAGTAATTCATTTCTGCTGATCTCATATAGTCGATAGTAGATAGCCTTAACGGTGCGCCTGACAGTTTTATGGCTCATTAATTATTTCTCTGTTCGTTGCTGCCCTTTGTATATTATTCTTAAGGCTCTGTGGCTATTCTTACGCATAAGGTTTGCAGCGCCGGCATTTCGACCGCGTGGGATTCCTTTCCTTTACCTTCTGTTGTTGGTCGGCTACAACTTCTTGCTGTTGGCATTTAGTTGTGGCTGGCGATCGCTAATAGGCATATTGTACTGAATTTATAAATTTTCTTTTGAAGCCTTGCCCCATACCCTATACCTGAATCCGTGTGAACGGTAAACATTCCTCAGTGAAGTCGGCGGCACTTGCGCGATGAGTTGGACGCGGTGCGACTCACGGAAGCAGGTCACGTGATACGAACTTCAACCAGTATAGGAGAGGTCAAGTGAGGATTACCTGCAAGTGCGGCACACCTCCATGGTGCAGTATGTGGACATTACAAAGCAAATGCCTCATGGTTGCGCGCCTGCGATTTCTTTAAAACACACCCTCGGTCCCGTTCTGTATTTCCTACGTTCGACTGTCTGCGGTTATACTTCATATTGAAGCACAAAAAGCACAAGCTTTGTTTAAACTGACACCTTCTCTTAATCATGCGGTGAGTTCTTTCAGCACCGCCAATAGCCGTCATGGCTACTGGCGGCGCTGATTGACGCTCCTACGTTTAAACGCAAGTACATATATACCTTATAAAGTGGACGGGCGGATGGCCGCCGCGGTAGCTCAGTTGGTAGAGCATCGGACGCGTTATTCGAAGGTCGCAGGTTCGGTCCCTGCCCGCGGCAAGCTATATTTTCGTCCACTTTTCTTTCTTCACATTTACCTTACATTTACTACTAAAAACATCCCCCATACTTTCCTTGGCATTATTGGATGTTAGTGCTCAATAATATTTGCATGCTAGGTACATCCAACTATACCGGACTTTCAATATATGACTCACAGAATAGCTCAAAGAACTTACGAAGCCTTGAAAGTGCTTAGGGTGCCGATTCAAAGGGCAAGTCAGGGGCCTTGAAGTAAGAGAGCAAATTTCCCATCCGCGCTAATCCCTATGCTTAGAAGTCAGAGCAACGATTATGGTTGCTCTGGGCTCCTGAAGCACGACAAGATGCCAGGAGAAGCACACTTTAGAAACGTATGCGAGGGAGAACCAGAGCCACCGTTGGCTTTCCTGCTAATGAATCTGGGCGGTAATGTGTCGAGGCACAAATTTCCATCTCCACATCGACGACATAACCGAGGTCGTCTAAGGCGCTCTCGATGAATGCGTTTGCCTGCGGGCCAGTAATTACGGGCGCTTTGCGCGTCGTCGGAAGGGCGGTTTCGTTGCCCACAGGACATGGGCAATAAACAGGTGTGTGTGCAGTTCACAGCGGTGGGCTGTGTGGTGCACTCAACGGGCACTGAAATTGAGTGCTCGGGATACCGCTGTGCTTTACGGGGGATCGCTGAACGGAATATGTTCAGCGCTGGAGAAATAGATTATCAGAAGGCGAGGTAGGCTATGCTTACTTTGTCTAATCCAAATAATTAATCTCTACGTCCTGTTTATTTGATACATTGCAAGCGAGTGTATTCAGCGTATTTGCTCACGGCTGGACAAGTGAATGATGATGATGATAATAAATGCATGCCATGAAAATGCCGTGCGTTATGAGCCATAGGCGACTACCGACAGTCTGTGATGGAATAAATGTGGTAATGGGAGTATGTTAAGTTTAGGAAAGAACGATCTATTGGACAAATAGAATGGGCTAAAAGCCATTTGTCTAACAGCTTGATTCTGAAGTCGCTGCAAGCGTTCAATGGGCGGGAAATACGTGTGGGCCCAAGATGATACAGAGTACGAAATATGGCTATGGATATAGACAAAATACAAAGTTCTAAAGAAACATGTTTCTTTTTGTCCTAATATGATAGTTTTCTACCGTTTTTGAGGAATATTCTCTAGAACGCTTTCTTCTGGCGAGCAGAAGAAAGCGGGGAGAGTACAAAAGAACGCGGGGGCCCAAAGGGTAGGGGTCCCCGTCACTAAAACCCTCTGTTTCTGCTGTGCATAGCAGTAGCTCTTAACGGTCCCCACGATTTCAAACGATAGAGGTAATCCGTAACGCCGGATTTGTGCGTGGTCCTAACGTGCAACCAGTACGCCGCATGTATAAATTCGAAGCCTGCTTGTAATTCTTTAACGTGGCCCGATAGATGTGAAATTTGTTTTTGTGGTACATTTTTGGCGATGGCGGATACCCTAAAAATAAGTCCACCATCATTGGTTTGTACAAAGCCTAGAATAAAGCTGAACTTGGAGTGATGGAAGCATCCAATAACAGGACGGGTCACCCTATATCTGGTCCTTATAAATCACGCTACGTTCGTGTTTGAGCGCAAGCTCTGTGAGAATGGATAACAAGGATGACGAATAGCACCGTCACTTTCACTACAGCATTTCTAAGTACCGCTATAACGACAGGCTAAAACATCCTGAAGTGGGAGATTAGAGAGCTTTAGTGTCGGGGCTCCCAACCGGCTTGCGTACGCAAAGTCTTGCGTTTCACTGTATTCTTCTCGGGGGCGGCTGGAGAACAGAAGAAAGCGGGGAGAGTACAAAAGAACGCGGGGGCCCAGCAGCTAGGGGTCCCCGTCACTAAAACTCTCGGTGCAGGAGCGTGCACGTGGTGGGAACTTTAACCGCGAATCTCTGGAACTTTTTTTGGGTCAAGTATAGATGAAGGCTGTATAGGAATTGAGAGTCAACAGAGATGGACGGAAGCTTTCCGTGCCTCAATAAACAAACGGTTTGATGGGAGGAAGAATAACTGGACTAGAAGAGCCAGCAATCATGTGTACTCGCTATGCATTTGTACGCGTATGAAGAGAAATCTCTATATCGAGCCCGCAGAACTTACCGACCAATAAACGCGCAAAGCCACTGCCTCAAATATGAGGCAGAACAAATGCCCTTGGAAATGCCCACCCAGTCTGTTATAACAATCTGGGTGGTCATTTCTAAGGGTTCGCATAACCTTGAGCATCGAGAACACATTTCTATGTCGTTATGCGGTACAGTTTAAAGCACGTGAAACAACGGCTGCACACCACGTTTATTTCCCTACAAAAATAAATAATTATTTCTAGTATTTTTTTTTTCAAAGGATATTAAATCCGTTTACCACACATGCGTCTAAGATGTCTGTTCAAGTTGGTTGTGTGCGAGTTCCGACATATGAGATCATTTGATATGTCGATGTATTTTCGCCCCATAATTAGGGCTCCGTGTTTTCGGATAAATCCGAAGAAAATCGGATAAACACTGGCCGGTAAAATTTTTGACAATTCGGATTCATTCGATAAACTCCGATTTTGAAAGGGCATTTTCAACGTTCAAAGGGCGTTTTCAAAGCTGAGCATCATCGATGGAAAGGGACGCACCTCCATCAACGGCAGCAACGTCGTAAAGCATGCTTGCGTCTATTACAACATGCTTTAAGTTTGCAATATGAATAAACGTAAGTGTTCCGTATTCAAGTATTTGTGCTTGTGTGTATGTGTGTTTGTGCGTTCCAACCTTCCAGACATCTGAAATGCACTTAGTGTGTTCGGATGTGTTGGTGTTCAGATATCACGTCGTCTCAGATTTCAGAGTATTGATAATAATGATAATAATAATAATAATAATAATAATAATAATAATAATAATAATAATAATAATAATAATAATAACAATAATAATAATAATAATAATAATAATAATAACAATAATAATAGGACCTTTATTTTTCATCAAGAAGGTGAGGGAGGCTGGGAGAAAAAACTGCGAAGCAGCTTGACTAGCTCCTGCACCCCCCCCCCTTCCCCCACCCAGAGGAACACTTGGCGACAACAGCCTTACTAACAGCGTAAGTGAACAGGAAATGAGAAAAAAATGAAAGGATGGAGAAACAGGACTATCAGCAAAAATGAAACGCATTTTGATTGAATGAGAATTAATAAGAACACACTGCAACAACTCATTATGTAAAATTAAACACCGAATTTCGGAGAATTGGAGATTAACGTGAAATAAACTCCGATAAACGCCGAATTTCCTCCCAGAAAATAAGCTCCGAAAAACACATTCCGAATTTCACGAAAAATAAGCTACAAAAACACGGAGCCCTACCCATAAGCCTTGTCAATTCCAGTCTTTCACTTGGTCACAGCAAAGTTTTTATGCCTTCTTATACCTAACAGCAAATATATTGAAACGCCAAGGGCTCATGACATCACCGATGATCAACGTTTTTCAAAATCCAGCTCGTTTCCTTCTTCTGGTTTTTTCTACTGCTAGATACGAGTGTATTTAAGTTACTAATCATGCATTCATAATGAAACTAATTAATTTGCAACATCTTTTAAATGAAATTTGGACTTCAATGACATGACTAAAATGGTAAATGCCTGCTTTCATCTGAACATTAAGTGGGTAAACACGTACTCCATTCGTTACAATGTCGCACACGAAGTTACCAGCTTCAACGATTTTTAGAAAATATGTAAATGTAAGTATTCTTGTTTTTGTAGCCCCGAAGGTGTTATCTAAATATGCCTTTTCTTATAGAGAGATTGAGCTTACCCGCTCTTAAGGGGCGGTTACAGCAGAAAACGAGCGAAAAATAAGTTTATCATAAAAGAATCAGCGCTGATAGGGCTTAATGGAAGCACCATCTCCATCGGTGACGTGATTTAGATTATAGTCCCAGCCTTTGTGCTCAAAAAACCGATTGTAAAAGCAACGATACACACGGGGATTTTTTTTAATGCTGTCATTAAAGGAAAATGAGGAATCTATCGCGACCAAAATGCGACAGCATCCATATAGTGCGCGAGCATATTGCTTCCTTGTTCCGGAAAAGGTGGCATCACGCGGGGACCTGAAAAATAAAGGAAGCCGTGCATTACGGGCGCAAACGTGTTATTAGCCGCACAAAAGATAACAGCTCCAGGCAGAGAGGTTAAAGCGAAAGAATGTTTACGACAGTCCGGCCAAAAGAATGCGCGCGTTGCCCCCTCGGGCGCGTCAGCTTGTTCAGGGCGTGGTGAGCGAGGCCCGCTCTATAATTCACAGGCCGACCTAAGTGTCATTAAAACGCCGTTAAACCCGCGTCGGGATGACGGCATCGCGGGTGCAAATCTTGTTGGCGCCTCCGACGAGGTCTTCATTTTCTTGTCAGCTACAGGCGCAGCGATTGGCGAGACGGCGCGAAGGAGATCTTTATTCCGGTTGTTCCGGTTGTACTGCAAGCCGAGATTTGGGCGCAGCGAACATTTCCGGCGCGATGAGCTTTTGGCAGTTACGACTGAAAGGTGCCGCTTGTTTATGCATGACGATGGTAATAAAGACGCCGCGAAGCTCCGCGCATTCTTCTGACATCGGCGTTTGAAGTGTCGTAATAATGGTGCAAGCAGAGGGCTTTTGCGCAGTTAGGGAGCAGTACAAGAAAGCCAACATTTTGAGCAGGTTATGCCGCATAAACATGCCGCAGTGGTTTAGCGGCTACGGAATTACGCCGATAAGCACGAGGTTGGGGGTTGGATTCCAAGCCGCAGCAGCCGACTAGCGACCGCCGGAGGCATCGTTGGGATAGGCCGAACAGAGGTTCGTTTATGGTGGTTATATTTCAATTATATGGAGTACGACGATAGCTTCAGTAAAAGCTGCTGGACATCGTTTGCTTACTTAACGTCAGTTGCTCGTCTCTTTATACCACTAATATCGTGCAGTGTGTTTCCTAATGTTTCAGCGAGTGATATATCGGCTTTCTCGCACTTAGGTACATGTATTCGTATTGGAGTGGTTCAATGCTGAATTCATATAAGCCTCCCGTGATGTTTCCAAATGCAGAAACAGGTAATTTATCTGGATTCCTGTCTGAGTGCAACTACTTTTGCATACACGATACCGATGGTTTTGGTGTCTTTTTTTTTTTCTGCTCCACGATTAGGGCACGTCGCCGCAGGAAAGAAAAAAAACGTGTTACTTAATGAGATCCACGCCTAGATTTCGTTTCTGTTCCTCATCGATTATATACCCCGCGAAATGAAACAGGTAGGAGCTCCGCTATTTCCTGCGTGTGTTTCTTTCCAGATTGAGTGGAAGTATAAATTTCTCCGATGAGCACGTGAACCCAATTTTGTTGCAGCTCTCGTAACGGTGCACATCTGTACCTTAACGCGAGCTTTACTTATCCAATGAGTTTTCGAGTGAGCCCCATTTCAAAACGTAGAACGTCTTGACGCAATAAGATGAACAAGAATTGTAAAACTGTCCATAAAATAGATCGACAGAGAGAGAGACGTTAACGAATACTTCACTTTATTTTCGAACGAAGATGGTCTGAAAAGGAGATGGTTATTTCCTTTGCGTGCTGTGCGGATTTCCATTAGCAAAAGTTAGTAATCGTCCTCTCTACTTTTAAATGAAGCCGGGAACAGCATATGTGATAAATGGCTCTCCATGTAAGCGCCATGCCGTAGAAGCTAGGCAGGAAGGTCAGCTATGCGCACTGCGACTGTGAAAGTTAATTTATTTCTGAAGTCGGTCACGCAGCGTTTCGACGCTCAGTGTAGGTGCCTTTGCGAATGAATATTCAATTTTGGCACGCCGAGCAGCTCGTGTTACACCCGTGTGCCTTTGTAGGTCGCAAGTGTTAGAATGGCACACAAACATTATGCTAAATCGCAAATTGTTACAACCTTGGGGAGTGTCGAGTTGCGGGGAGCGATGCTTGGATTCTGTATAGCTCAATGCCCCACTTTTCCAATCAGCATCCGGAATTATCCTAACTAGCCATATACGGATATTTGCAGAAAAGATCGTGACTTAATGGGCTTGTTACGCTGCTATGTCAATTTTTCGCACATTGTAATAAAGATTTGCGCATCCTCTTTACAGTTAAACGTAGCCTAGTGCCTACATCGTTTCTTTTTTCCTCGTGGTTTTCGCCTGGAACGAGCATTCAAAACAGTTCCTCTCTGACCATGGTAGTGTACGAGAGTCCGCGTCACGATTCCCAGAAAACAGTGACAAAACATTGCAACGTAATAGCTGGTGCACGAAAGAGAAACCACCCGCGCAGGCCTCCTCCTTTTGACATTTGATCTCTCACGCTGCCCGTAACGCTCACTAATGCCGCCACGATATATATCTCTATAAGCATGCGTTTGTCGTGATCCCAGCATGGAGTTACGACGCAGATAGTAATTACAGGTCAGAAGCGGAACTATGAACAAACGTTTTGGGGTATACTTTGTTGCCTCTATTCATTTGTTACTATTTCGTTTCGTCTACGAGCCGCGTGGCACACGCAGGAACTCGACGCACAAGCCGCTAGCTCCGATCGAGCGCTCAAGCAAGACTGGTCCGGCATCCCGGCGTACGTAATGACACCGTATAATGCTGAGGATAACGACGTGGACGATGCGCTCCGCGTATCATCCGGAGTTCACTAATGGCCTAGGCCGTTTCGTCCGATCGCTAGAAGCCCTGCGAATAACTCAATTATAGGTGGTCGCGAAATGACGCCTATTAAGGAAACATTCGCCTTACACCGAACGTCCCCGGCTGTGTACTGCTGCCGTTAAAGGCAGTGAGGTAGAAAAAGGGGAGGGGGTTTCTTTCCTTGCCACATATCGGCTATCTTCTGGCAGGTATTTTATGCACCTCGTAAATGTCGACCGTTGACGTTCAAACTCTCTATGCGGATACACTAAGCGCGGTGTTCGGCTATGAATTACCATTCCTCTTGGCGATCGTGTTTCGTCAGACTCGGGCGCACAATAGTGGCCGTCGTTCTTTGTCAACCCGAAGAAAGCCAGTACTTCGAGGCTCTTTAACGCAATCAGGAAGTACCGTTCGAGGAAAGACGACTCCTTGGAACATTCTTCGGTGAAATCGTACCGCGCACTGTCACTGTAATTTTCGGCTTGAAGAGCGCGAAAGTGGTTCTTGCATAGACGTTAGACGTTAGTCAGCAGGACTTGACGCGGCCTTCATCTCTAAGGTAGTTATTATTTCGATGGGCTTCAAAGAAAATGACAAGGTGTTGTATTGCGAGATGATAGCAAAAGGGTTGGATACTTTGCGTGATTTCCTGCACCTCACCTGGTTTTGCACTGCCTCTGTGATCGACCCACCTTTGACCAAGTGACTGTCATGTCATGACGTCACAGTGACGTCACGATGACGTAATGATGCACGTCACAAATTTTCGTGATCTGTGACGTCTGACGACGCCATATTATGACGTCATCCCGTGTTGCTTTCTTGCATCACTCGTGTTGACGCCGACGCCGCCGACATCGACGCTAAATCTTCGCATTTGATGAGGCATCTAAGGCTTTCGGCTTAATAAACGTGCAGTGGCAATGCCCAGAAAGGAAACAGAAATCACGAGAGCTGACACGCTGACAATGGGACCCTGATGTGAGATAGTGCAGCCCACATTTAGTCCACAAAGCGGATCTTGTCTCCAGTCCATGATTTGCAGCGCCGAGTACACAGATTGCGCTGCTCGCCAATCCCACGTCACATATAACGCAATCCTTGTTAATTACGTGTTTCGCGGCTTTAATATATAGTTCGTGTTTGGTCAGAGTAGCAGGGCTTACGGGCTTTCAACCCGCGCAGTATGAGCGCGCAGGACCGTTCGCCTGACCGGACACGATAATGCGGTAATCCTACGCCTTGCACCTACTATGTATTGATGTCATGATATGCATTGCACATAAGCAGGCGAAAAGTCAAGAAAAAAGAAAGAGTGGCATGCGCTGACTTCCAACTGAACTTTATTACATAGAACACACGTACAAATAATGCCGTATACGTGATCAGACTCAAGTTGGCAGCGCATGAAAGGAGGTCAAAAAAAAAATAATTGAAATCCCGAAGACATGTGCAAAAAAAGCTGTGATTGTGCGCTGTCAACGAGTTGTTCTAGGTATTAACCTTTTTTTACCTGTCAAAACAACAGAAGGTGTACTAACAGTTTATTTCATTTATTTCATTTTTTGCGAAGGCTATGGCTTCAATGATAATTCTTCCATTATCACATCCATGTTTAGCTCTTATTGAGTTTGTGATCACATATACCGGTTATTTATATGTGTGTTCCTTGTAATGACGTTCAGTCACTCTTGATGTTTCTTTTTTGCACAAAAAAAAAGTCTGTTTGAAAAGAAGCCTGAGAGGCGAGAAGACGTATTTAGAGTGTGCTTTTATAGAGGTTATGCTGAATGCTTCGCAATACAGGCATGGTTTCCCCTTGAGCTGTTCATTTTGTTCTACCCTCTGCTTTTTATGCACAACTGTTGATTCGGCATTCTGCGTGTGCTTTCCGTGCCACACTTCAGGGGCGTAGCCAGAAATCTTTTTCGGCGGGAGGGGTGGGGGGTTCAATCATACTTTATGTATGTTCGTGCGTGCGTTTGTATGTGCGCTTGTATATATACGCAAGCAAAACTGAAAAATTTCAAAGGGGGGGGGGGGGGGGTTGACCCTTCCCCCCCTGCTGGCTGCGCCCCTGCCACACTTCTTTCCTCATTACCCCTAGCGTGCTCATTAGTGCTGTGCCTGTGCATGATGAGCTGAACGGTGAATTGAATGCCCTGTTGGGCTTCCTATGTAGATGAAGAAGTGAATCAAACTTGCCCGGCTAGAGACAGGGGAACGTTTACAGTCGCAAACGTAGTGTGCCAACGTTCGTAGCAGCTGGAACAACAAACCTTCAGTTTCCCTCGGCAGCTATAGGTTCACGTTGATCATGCGTTGTTGTACCAAATGCAGCTTATCAAAAGAATACATCTTGATCTGTAGCTTGCCAGAGCGCACGATAACGACACTTTTGCATAAAAAATTTCACTGCGAGGTTCCTTTTTTTCTTAACATTTCTATTCTGTTCTGTTTTAACTGGCTTACTGTGGAGATGTTGTTGAGAAAAATGGGTGTTCTATTTAAAAATAGCGTTCAAGAATATTATGTAGTATTGCAATTATTTACACTGGCTCGCAATGAACGCTTGGTATCAACTGGGTGACCGGTGCTTGGCATTTATACTTCCACCGTAAGCGCACTCGGATCAGTATGTGTAATAAGCGAGACGTATAAATGACGCAGAACGAACGAAACATGCTTTCAGTGGTACGTACAGGCCCGTAGTCAGGAGAGGGGGGGCGAGGCCCCCCTCCCCGAAATTTCGGTGAAGTCGGTGCTTTTACCAAAAATAAATAATGAAAATAGGTGTTTTTCTCAAACAGTCAAGGTTAAAAAGATTTCCCGCTACGGGCGTGGTTACGTGCTTGCCAAAAATTCAATGTTTTCAGAGACTACGAAGGCAGAGAGTTTCAGGGAAATAGATCTTCGAAAAAGAGGGAACGCATACGCGCGCACACGTGCGTGCGAAACGCGTAAGCTTCCGGAGTCTGCACTGAGTTAGCGCTTCGCTTGAGCCGACACACGGCGCTGATTGTCATTGCACGAATTACGATGCGTCGCGCATTTCTGACAAGTCAAAATCGTGGTCACGTGATCTCTTTTCTATGAGGCACTGCTAGGATCGCGCTGCTTGAATCAATCTTTCCCTGGGACAAAGCAGAGGAGCAAAGGCGAATTTATTGAATGGGTGCTGCAGGTGTTTGCAGGATCATACAAGTATGAGATCTTCATGTGAGTGAGATTTGCGATGCACAGATTGACACACACACACACACACACACACACACACACACACACACACACGCACACGCACACGCACACACACACACACACACACACACACACACACACACACACACACACACACACACACACACACACACACACACACACGCGCGCGCGAAATTTGAGCAGTGCATTCGTCGCTTTAGGATTTGGATATCGTACCTTCCAGCATTTCAATAATGAGTGTTCGGAAAGCGGCTGGTTATCGAGACGTGCTAACACTCTCGCGAGCGACTGTGACTGGGCAGCCGTAGTGAAGACGACAAAGGAGGACTTGTACCACGCTTCGCTCGCTTCCGAAACGGTGGCAGGGAGCACTGTCAGCCATTCTGACACAAGGCCACATTAGGGAACGAACACGTGCCTTGGATTGGGATGATCCTGCTAGAATATCGTGTTGGAGGGATGGATGCAAGGGTAAAGGCTAATATGCACAATGTTGGACCGCCTTTTTATGCGACATCACACTCGTGCGTGCGAATCTTTGCTACACTGAATCAGTTCTTGACAGCAGAATGACTTCGTGGGCGCCATGTCATATTTATTTTTGTCGTATGAGACGTACAGCGAGCATGGCCATCTATATACTGACGCCTCAACCACCGTGGATGGGTCTGCAGGGTCAGTGATCTTTCCTGCAAGAACAACCACCGTGAAGATCAGGCTATCCCACCAGACGACATCGACAGCTGCGGAACGTGCCGCTCTGCGTGGCGCACTTAGAGCAATTCATGACCAACCACCCAAGAAATGGAGTGTGTTCACGGAATCCACGGCAGCTCTACAGTGCCTGATATTCGCCTTACGCCGGGAACCTCACGAGCAACTAGTGTTGGAATTAGACAGCTGCTCCATCACCTCTTCGTGCAAGGACATGACATCACCTGTCAGTGGCTTAGGCTTCCAAGTCACTGCGCATATTGGGGAACGAACATGCCGACACAGCTGCTCGAACTGCACAAGAAGGCGGCCTACAAGAATCCATCCCGTTATCAAGAACGGATGCTGCAATGAAAATTCGAGAGATTGCCAATGAAGACATAAAATCCTCGTGGAACACACCAAGTTTACAGCACACACGACTGCATAGACTACACCGACTTAGGCCTCCGACTACATCGACTTAGGCCTCCGTCCGGACTCTCTCGACTCGAGGCAACGGTGCTTTGCTGACTGTGACTCGGTGTTGCTCTCACTAAATCTTTTGCCTTCCGAATCGGCATGGCAGACAGTGCAGCCTGCAGCCAGTGTGACAGCGAAGAAACGATGAACCACGTTCTTTGTCGCTGCCCTCGCTACAGCTCGCACAGACTGTCGCTAGCTGTTGTGTTGGCCCGCCTTGACGATAGACCCCTGTCGGAACAGTCAGGGCTAGAATGCCGACCCGAACTGTCTTCACACCGAAAATCAATTAAGGCCTTACTGAACTTCTTGCGTGCCAGTGGCCTACTGAATAGGCTTTAGTACTCCCGCTCTACACCTTCGTTTTGTTTCAGATGCGAACCATCTCTTGCTCGGGGGTATGTCCCGCGGCCTTGGCGTCTGCACTCACACTACGCATGCGCAACTCTCCTCCTTCCCTCTCTCCAACAGCTGCGTGTTACTCTCTCCGCTTCTCTCCCAGCACCTGCTTGCGCTTCTCCTGCGTTCTCGCTTCTGCTCTCGCGGCGCATGCGCTACTCTCCTCCTCTAGTCTCCTCTCCTTCAAGTGTGAATATAATCAGGCAGAGCGCTGCGAGCGTTAGGCCCAGCGCTTGCTTCGGTTGACTCCTCTGAAATGCGGGCTCGACATGCCGAAATTCTCTCCTGCGCAACGCCGCGATGAGCGCCAGAGCATGCGCATCCCCTCCCCCTCTCTCTCCTCTCCTACGCTGCTCCCTCTCGCGCGCCTGTCGACCGCGTTCCCCGCTAGCCCTATAAGAATTAACGGCCAGGCCAAAGGGAAGACACGACGCGCGTAGTGTTCCTCTTCGCGTTCCACGACGCGAGGTCAGTAGCGTGCCCAACGATCGCCAACGGAACGCGATCGTGCAAGTGCTCCGGCTTCGCATCACCTCATGGTCCCCTTTAGCGGGAGATGGTGTAATTTTTTATTTTTTATCGCACTGCCTGCTCTTCTCTCCGCTTTCCTTTCCGTCTTTCTTACAATTTCCCACTTCCCTCAGGGTAGCAAACCAGATGCTACAATTCTGGTTGGCCTCCCAGCCTTTCTCTCGTTTTATTATCTCTCTCGCAGGTTTATCGGCATGTTAGTTGCCGATAAAGAGACAGCGGCGTGGAAGCCGCCTAGATGTTATGTCATGCCATGTTCCCGCCTAATAATGATATATTAGTATTAAATGATTTTGTCTCACAATGTACAGCGTATAACAGGCATCGCAGAGCTGCTTCAGAATTTATGTGCTCCTTTTAGTGATGGTCCTCGTTGTATAAAATGAAGTGCGCCGCGAAGTGCAGCAGGCTCTGAGAAATTATACCTATGCTAGAAGAACTCGTTTTTATGCCAGTTCGTAACAAATCTGGATGAAATAATTAGAGCTACGTTCGACACATTCGCATGTGCACATGCACCCATACACGCAAAAATTCACAACAGCACCTGCGAATGTTTTGAAGGTGTGCTAGTGCATGACAGTGTTCCGAAGTACATTTTGTTATACCATAGCTTGTGGTCCAGTAGGTGTGGTGCTTTATGCTGAGAACCAAGTCGCATCAGTGGTTCTTGGCTGTTCTGATCAAGGCTTATTGCGATAAAGTATGTGCATCGATATCTTTCATGCAAGGTAAATGATCCAGCAGTGCAAGATATTACCCCAGATGGTGCACCCCGCCTTGTCTCGTAAACCTGTAGATCTTATTCTGGGACGTTCAGAGCGATCAATTTCAATGGTACGCCTTAGAAAAGAAGGAATGCATACGCTTTCATGTTAGTCATTAGACGACAATTTAGCTTAGTTCTTTGCAAAATGAGTCCGATAACTAGCACATACAAATTACTCGAGATTATTATCTTCTCTTTGTGTCCTTTTTCTGGTACGTACAATTGGGAAGCGGCTGTTCAAATAGACACTGCTTGCGGGTAATCGGATTTACTGATGATTACTTCATTTGGTTTTTGTGAAGTGCGTGGTTGACGTGTTTGTCTGCGCGCTGCACTGAAGAGGTACCAGCGAATATTAGCGGCAGTACAGGGAAGTTTTATCCACAGTTCATTTGCGGGAGCACGTTTGCATTTTACATGAGGCTGCATCGATTCATATCACTGTTATTGCGTCGCGAGCGCGCGGCATGCAGAAGTTAACTAGGCCAATGTGGATCGAAATTTATATCGTACACGCATTTCGGCTCGCAGCGTAGATAACTCGTGCGGGCACTTTCTACCTTGCTGTGGGCTATCAGAGAGGCTTCTTACCGCGAAGCATCTGCACTAATGGAATAGGGTTCGTTGAATTCAGTGCTATTTTATTGCCTTCTCTTTGCTCTACACTGTAGCTGCACAGAGGGTCTTGCGGACCGAGCATTACCACCGGTTATTTTTGAAACGAACGATAAGCTGCAGCAAGCCCAATAATGACTGCGCTAGAATAACTCAACGTAACGTAACGCATGGTTGCGTTGCACCTTGCCGCTTCTTTATCAGATTAATCTCAGCAATAATCTCTGACCATTATGTTTACCTGATGTCTGGTTATCGTTCGTTGGGAATCCAGTAAGGCATTTGTCACTACTATTCTCATTTTCAAAATGGAGCAAGTCTTTCGCGTGATTCGGCTGCGTGTATTGAGCTCCAAAGGAGCTTCATGACTTCTATAAACGCTTTCGCCTTTTAAATACTGAACTGAATGAACGTAAAATGGCTTCGGTCGGTTTGCTGGGCATTTATTTAGCGCCATGCATTGCTTAAGGAAGAACGCCGATGCTGGCCGCAACGTTAGGAACTATCTTATATGCAATGTGACAGCTGTGGCAGCCTGCACTCTGCCAAAAAGGATGCATGTAAGTTAATGTAGGCAATTTAATTTCATCTAGGACCGTGGAAAGACAGCGGCTCTGCGAACGCGCCACAAAAAAGCGCTGTTGGTATTTTAGAGCGCAGCCCTTTGGCGCCCGTTCCTTGCGCTGAGCGGCGTCGTCGTCGCCGTCGATGGCGTAACCAATAGACATGAAAAAATAAAATGAGAAAAAAATACCTAGGATAGAATGGAATTTGAACCCGGGCCCTGTGCGTGGCATTCGAGTATTCTACCACAGACTCCCGCAAGCGCTGGAAACTCACTTACAAAAAGACCCTCTACAGGCATTATGTCGGGCAAGGAATCGCGTTAAGCCATGCAACATAGAGGGGCAGAAGAGTAAAATAACAACCAGTCATGACACAATGCTAATTGTGCAATGAGTGCGTAGTTTAATGCTTCCCACCCACTGCAAAGTGCTCAGCCGTAATTCTTCATCGTCATCGGCCACATGCAGCATCAACAAGGTCCACATAATACCTTACAGATGTGTAGCCGGTACCTCGCTTATCAGAAGAAAGACGAATAATGGCGTAGTTGATGCTGTCCTACTTCACAATCATGATTTATGGCGTAGTCGATACCTTGCGGTAGGCCGAAACTTCGAACACAGTTGGCCTTGCCCCAACACGAATCCGCGCTCAGAATTAGCATTAGGCAGTATCGTAATTGTCGGTGAATTTTCTCATCACTGCCGTGTGGACCGACGTGCGATGGGGATGGTGTTCTCGCAGCGCCTTGAAGGGAAGTGGCTGATTGCCCAGTCTTCGCAGCGCAGTTAGAAGAGGGTTCGTCGTGCTTCCGAGGGAAATAGAGAACAATAGAAAAACGGATACAAACAGCGACAGCGGGACTGTGCAGAAGCGGAGAATGCGAAGCTGCGCTCAGAATTCGCATTAGGCAGTATCGTAATCGACGGTCAATTTTTGAGGAACATTCGACTTAACGAAAGTTTGTGAATGACTCTTTTGTGTATATATGTGTGTTTGTGGTTGTACGTGCTATTTGTGTGTACATGCAATAATCGTATATATCATACTCATCACCCGACACCTGGAGTAGCAAGCCAGGTGGTAAACCAGGCTAACATCTCCGGGAATTTCATTAAAGATTATTATTTCTATCTGGGCGACCCGTCTCTTAGAATTGACCTTATACCGTGCGAAATAGCTTTATCGCGAAGGCGCGGCTTTTTAGGCTATTATGACTCAGAGTATTGACAAGAGTGTCAAATTTTTGAAGTGTGCATACTTAGGCTGAGAATGTCCAGCGTAGCTAAAAAGGTTTCATAGCACTGGGCGCGCTTTGGCAAAAGGGTAACTCTGCCGTTGATTTGTTGATCATGGTGACGTCGCGGTGACGTCACGGACTCCCTTCATCACTTTTATGTGCTTTTGGTGGGCCTCCCCGCGCTTTCTCAAAGCAGAAAATCCTTGTGTACGTGACGTTCGAGAAGTCTCCGTCGATGGCTACGGAGGCAGTGCTACAATTCTAGTGGCCGCGTGAGTGGTGCTCGCGCAATTGATGCTTCAGGGAGTTTTGATTCGATCGCGTAACTGCGCCGATTACACATAGTTGCTATACAGGCTCCCAAGGTTGCATACCTGTCTTGTCAGACACTGTCCTTGTCATTTTTATTGTGATATTGGAACAGTACTGCAACCGACTTTGAATTAACGCGTTTATCTTTCATACTCCAAAATAATCTCGAACCTTGAAGCCCCGTTTACATTGCGTTCCGCGTAATAAAACTACCCCGAGAATCTGGCCTAACTCCACGCTATAGGGATTAGCTCGCGAGCTCGCGAGCGCGTGCGTGCGTGAGTGCGTCCGTCCGTCCGTCCGTCCGTCCGTGTGTGTGTGTGTGTGTGCGTGCGTGCGTGTGCGTGTGTGTGTGTGTGTGTGTGTGTGTGTGTGTGTGTGTGTGTGTGTGTGTGTGTGTGTGTGTGTGTGTGTGTGTGTGCGCGTGCGTGCGCGCGCGTCGCCAATCCCACCCGCATGACGCTTTCGTATTTGTATGATCGCACAAACATCCGCAGCGCCCATTTAATAAATTCACCTTTCTTCCTATCCCGTATGCCAAGGAATTATTGATCCAAACACTGCGATCTTAGCAGTGCTTCACAGAAGGGAGGTCGCAGAGCGCGATTTTAATTTGCCAGTAATTCACGACTCATCGATCGTAATTCGTGCTATCACAATCAACGCCCTGTGCCGGCTGAATCGAAGCGCTAACTCGTCGTGCCCGCTGCAAGCCTATATGTTTCGCGTGGCGAGGCACCGTTTCAGAGCATTACTTCCGTGTTTTTTTTTTTTTTTCGGGACAAGTGAGCCAGTCGCCCATTTATGTTGCGCCAATGCGCCGTTTCAACTCATGCCCATTAGCCTTTGACAATTTAACCTCTCGACACTCGCTGGCACACGGAACTGCGCTCTCTCTTTCAAGCGCTTTCGTGCTTCCCGTAGTCTTCATTCTGAAGATGCCCTGAAATTCTCCAGGGCACACTTAGCGGGAAAGAAAAACAAAATAAGGTGTATTTCCGCGCGCGCGTTGCGCTGTATTCCGATTGGAGTTTGGTGATTCGGCTTTCACGAAAAAGAGGTATTTTTTCTAATGTTGGTCAGTGCATGCTCTCGCGTCCGCGGCGTATATGCGATTCACAGTGCAAAACCGTCGGTTTTAACACGGTGTTTGCACAATCTCAGGCTTAACTTTCTCGGACAGAGAACCGCCTTCTCCTTTACTCCGCCACCGGCTATGAAAGCCGTTCATCAATCTTCCAATCTCCGTTGTTTCTGCGCAGTGCCTCTACCGACGCCAGTTCGCGGGCCACGCACTGCGGATAAATAGATTTGGCTGCTTGCCGCAAAGGACGCCGCAGAGTAGTGGAGCTAACGGCCTCGCCTCTCTGCATTATGTATGAAAAGCGTGTGGCGTTCTAACTCCCGGGCTTGCGCCAGTCTATGGTAGTCTAAAATATGGAGATGACATCCGCCCCCTTTCACCATATCTGGCCGCTATATGGGCTATGCCGCCACACAGCCGGGCCTTTTTTTTTTCCGGTATTGGCCTCTTCCCCCGCTTAAAGATGAAAACGTCTTTTTCATGGCGAAGTGTCTGTTCAAATATTTCCTTCTTACTTAGCAACGGCGAATCCGCTAGGACGCGTAAAATACACGAACCACTCTGCGAGGATTGCTTTTTTAGCTTAAAAATTTTGAGCGCGCGTTTCGGGCAGCACAAACTGAATATAACAAAATGAAATATAAGCCTAACGCGGAGGCGGTAATGTGGGAAAGAAGAAGCCCTCCTGATGGTCTTAAGTTCCGGTAAGTGTACAGATGCTTAAGCCAGGAAACCATAACTGACGGCGCACTCTAAGAACCTGAACACGAAAGGATTAGCAAGAAAGCAAAGCCGAAAGCGAGCAGATTTATGCCTCGCGATGGAGAATCGAATAGCACACTAAGCTGATTTCATGCGTCCAGTCGGCGCTTCGAGGAATTCGGGCAAATTGGAAAACGGTCAGCTTTCTCCGAAAGGTAGATGGTGGAAACATGCACGTCGCATATTCGGATGGTCGTTTGACAGTGTTTCGCTCTTGCTTCGGTGTTTGCGAGAAACAGCTTTACTGCTGTATTACCCTAACACCCAGTTGTGGATATTGATTCACCCGCTTCCTTATCGCAGGGGGAGCCCATTTACGCAAGGCACTGAACAAGCTTAGTTGCTGTTTTTTGCATAAAGTATGGAGCGCTATCGCAACGCTCTGAAAAGAACTCTTCAAGATGCCGTTAGTCTCTAGTAGGTAGTCATTTTATATTTTGACTAGTATCACTTCAACGTATAGCTCAAGTGCCAAAATTTGAAAATTTTCGTCACTTAATTGTGCGTCTAACATACTCTATGCAGAATATCCTGCATGAATATGATGGATAAGTCATAAAGCCACGCTGATATGCTAATAAACACGCATTCGAGATTCTAAGTAACACGAGGGACTCAAGTGGTGCGCTTCGAGAACTGATCTACAGCCCAGAGGGGCCTTCTTTTTTCCTTTTTACAATAATGAATTAGGCTGCAGTTCTAGAACTTCTTAATTGTTTACTCAGGAGATACTTTTTAACCAAATCTGGTTCATGCTTATTTGGAATTGGAGGCTTCGGACGTTGTACAGCCCGCAGATGCGCCGCACCTGCCCAGTGGAAGTGACGTTTACAAAAGTTCACTCCTAATGCGTGGAAACGACCACTTACTATACACCAGAAATGCTTGTAGATGAAAACAAAGAAGAAACAAATCTAGCGAAAGGTTGATACTGTTAAGGCATGCGAAGCCCGCTCTCCATCCCCAGACGGGTGTTGCTATCGCTAAAAGCACGACTGGGATTATTTTTCTTTGAATGTTGCCGCTAGTTACCAATTAGAAAAACTTATACCAAACACAAGTTGTGCGACAACGCTTAAAATTTGCTCGATCCACTTTCTCATGTCTTTCTACAGTTTGCCCCCCCCCTCTACCTTCCATATCGAAACGGAAAGTATAGAGCAGGGCAAACTAATAATGCCCTTTGTAACTGCGTAGAAGTGCCGAGTGGCTAGTTATGCGTGCAGTACATTTGATCGACTTGACAATCGCCATTTATGAAAACAAGTATTTCCAGGCCAACGTTCGTAAGTCAATTTCACGCGTAGAGCTTTATCTGCGCTGCTTAGTTTCCTAAACTCTGCATGCTTGTTTGATCGACTTCACGCGGGCCGGGACGAGCTGCTGCTCCTGCTTTGTGTACTCTACTCGGTATACATGAATCGGTTTTTTCTTTCTTACGTTGCTGCTGTACTCAGTTACATTTTTGCCCCAAGCGGATCGGACAGCCACGTCCGGTTATCCTCGATACTTTGCAGTGCATCCCTGTGCCTGTGTGAACGTCTTTGACTATCGTGTAGTGCCACGACCACATAGGCATCATTTCCACCCCATTCATCATCATTTCCATCATTTCCATCATTTCATTCCCATTTTCCATTCCTCCAGCGTAAGGTAGCCAACCGGACAGGCCTGGTTAACCTCCCTGCCTCCTCCCTTTTTTCTTCCTTTTGTCTTGCTGAAGCACGTGCTTGTCTACGATATTTTGTTCTGTCTCTATTTCCATTCCTTTATGCCTTGCTCCAGTGCAGGGTAGCAAACCGGATGTTCGTCTGGTTAACCTCCCTGCCCTTCCTTGCCTCTCTCTCTCATACATTTTTTTTAAACAGCGAAGCTGTTCTTAGTCGAGGCTTTCATGTCCGGGGTCGGCGTAGCGATGATCACGTGGCCTCGCAGTGGGGCGAGAGTGAGGCTCGGTATAAAGGGGACGGCTGCGCCGTGCTGCCAGAGGCGAGGTTGAGGGCGGAAGATGTAGGGGCTCGAAGGAGGGCCGAACCTTCGAGAAGCGCAGCCAAGAATGGGGGGCGGGGGGGACGGTGATGCGCAGTGGAGTGTAA
The DNA here is from genome assembly GCF_013339695.2 of Rhipicephalus sanguineus. Lineage (NCBI taxonomy): Eukaryota > Metazoa > Arthropoda > Arachnida > Ixodida > Ixodidae > Rhipicephalus > Rhipicephalus sanguineus. Next base: position 37,294,701 of record NC_051180.1, on the reverse strand, counting down.
AATATCGTGTCAGTGTCAGTGTTCAGGAGTTTGCGCTAGAACCTTTCTCGTTCTCCCGATAAAGAAGCCGCCCGACGTGAGCGTCAGCGAGAGCTGACGCGAGATCGGGCATGTCGTCGCCGAGCCAACCGCGATGTTCGCGCAAGAGAGGCCGAGGCGCAGCGTCAACGAAAAGAATACTTGGAAAACATAGAATTACGATATAGCCTGATGAAGGAAGGGCATCAACTTCGCAGTTTCGACACTGTTCGCGAAGTGAAGCTGGCTGGACTTTCTTTTTTTCATTTTAACTCCAGCGTTCTATTCCACACGTGTATATAGGGGTTTCAACTTATACAAAGTCCAGTTAATAACTCTGTCTTTCCTTCCTTCATCTTTCCATTTTTTTCTTTCTCCCCTTTCCTCCTTTCCAGCTTCACCAGTCTTAGAGAATCAATCGACGCGTAAATAAGGCAGCGTTGAAATTCCAGTCAAACTCTAACGTCACACGATCCACTCAGCTTGCACAACTAGGAAGAATTCTTGCTCGTTCTTTTCTTCGGGAGCTTGTAGTATATTACTCAAGGCCTGAATACAAGCTAAACCATTTGCTTTAGGAATTTTTTTTAGGTGCCCTGAGCGGTTTCAGCACAGTCTCACGCGGGAGATGCGAAGCAAGAGTCGTGTAGTTGGCGGGGAGAATCCGAAGATTCGTAGCGCATTTGTAGCGGCTCACTTTAAGCCAGCCGCATTGCCCGCAGAACCCTGCCCTTGAAGAAGAAAATAAGAAAACCGAGAGGGTGCATTGGAATCGGAGGCTGCCTTTCTGTCTGAAAAGCGCCCTAAAGTGTGTGCTCTCAGCCGGCTGAAAATGGTGCTGTCTCTGCGCTTTTCTGCGTTTTCAACCTCTGCTTTCTCCGTTTCCTTTCTTGTTCTTGTGCTCACGCTTATACTGCTGCTAGGTGCACAGAAAAGATCATTTAGGTTTCTCTCCAAGGCTGAACAGCGACGATCGCTGGGCAGACAGTTAACAACGATTATTACGCGCTGCGCGTCGTCGTGTTGAAATGTGCGTTAAGATAGATATCTATCGAGCGCGCTTACAGGATTTCGCTTATATCTTATAGTTAAACGTTTCCTGTAAATGTTATAGATACGTAAGGCTGCATTACACACGCACACACACGCGCACACACACATACATACATACATACATACATACATACATACATACATACATACATACATACATACATACATACATACATACATACATACATACATACATACATACATACATACATACATACATACATACATACATACATACATACATACATACATACATACATACATACATACACACGCACACGCAACTTTCGCAGAAGTTCTTTGCTTGGGAGGAGCCCCAGGCGTACGTCGAAACAAAAGCACGCCCACAACACCAAGCAGCTGCTGCGAATAATCAGTGATGCATTTAATGAAACGAGGAGCCATTGCAGTTCGCCATTGGCTGCAGCCTTGCTGATTCAACGAGGCTGCCGTTTTAGCGATTGAGCCCCTTGATTAAACACTTGCATTCCACGCGCAGAGCCGGTGCCTGCTGGTGCGTAACCCATTCCAGGGCGACGCAAAGTGAATGGAAATGTTGGTAGAAAAAAAAAAAAGAAACTACGCTTGCAGAGCACTTTTTTTACGCCGCCAGCGTAACGCTCGCTCCGTTCGAAGGCATCGCTGTCGGTAAGGCGCTTAATAAGGCGCAGAGCCCACCGGTGCTGACCCAGGGGCCCAGACCGAACAGGGCAATTGCATTAGGTACAAATTAATGAAAGGGAAAGGGCGAACTAGGTTCACATTATGCGCATGCCATTTTATATGCGTGCAACCAGGGAACTTTACATAGTGGCTGGCTTTTGCGGCTGGCTGCGTATTATAGCGCAGGGGGAGCTTGTATCGAAGAAGGCCAACAAGTGCTTCAGCTCTTGTACCTCCTTGTTGCTTACCCTCTGCGTTTTTGTAAAGACGCCATTAGCTGTTAACATTTTCCTTTGTTTGTGTGTGTGTGTGTTCTCATAAGAGTTGTCAGCGCAGGAGACTTGGCGCACGATTGTGGTTAGAAACAAGCACATACATGCTTTGTTTTCGTCTACACCCAGTGTTCTATAAAACAGATGTGTTCCTTAAAGTATCGTATATTACTAATTTCATTGAATTAGAGGTTGTTGGCTGTACTGCTCTTATAACATGGGCCGTGACTGCTGTGTTTTTCCAACTGCTCGCAGGATGCTTTTCTTGTCGTTAATATATATAAAAAAGATCTCCAGTTGCTTACATATTAACGAGAGGCTGATCGCAAAGAATGGCGGATACTATAGCTTTTCGTTGCACGAAATTTATTGAGTCTATTTAAAAGTTCGCGTCTGTTAATTTTGGTCAACGAAATTAACAGACTAAAGCTTTTAACCAACGTGCTTGACGAATTTATCGGTTATTGCTTATGTTGTGCTTTCGTACATTTGTGCTTGTTACTCCCCAAATCATCCAGTTAATATCAAACTATGTATTGCCATCATCATGAGATTTATGAAGTCATCTATCGTATTTTGTTTAACTTCTTTTCCTTCCTCAAAAGAATTCGCGAAGCGCCTGTTACTCCACTTACTCCACTTACGTCTTGCAAGGTTGTTTTCCTCCGTGTCACTTTCAGTCGTCTCGCGCTGTTTCTGCGCAGTTGGTTTACAGCTTCAACCGGATGCAGCTAGACTGTATTCCCGTATACTTTTTAGCGTTCGCATACCTAGGCACGTTCCTAGCATGACCGGATTTCTCAACGACAGAGCGTACGTGTGAAACTATGCAGCAATACTTTTGTCGTATAACCCAACAGCGAAGGCAACGTGGTGGGATATATATTTTTTTTTCTGTTTATTAGTTTTTTCGCGGACACCGACACCCAAGCGAGCGAGAGGGTAAAGCTGGCGTTGTGGAATTGAGGGGAAAGGAGCGCGCGGAAGCAGCAAGGACAAAAGCGTCGAAACGAGCAGGCGTCCTCTTTGAATGCACAATGACAGGTCTGCAGCGCGCGGAGCGCATACGGTAGCCGGTGGGGGCCGTTCGCAGACTGGATGCAGCAGACAAAAATCAGAGCGGGCGAAAGTTGATTGAACGTGGCCGCCTCAGGCGGTCACGGAGAGCCATGAAAACGCGTATATTTCTGAAGCGAGTCCATGACGAAGGGAAGGCAGGAAGACAGCGTGTGTGTGACTTGTTCGTGCTTGTGTTAGCTCGTCGTTTGTGCGTGGGACATAAGACCGCATTGTTGCATCAACGTGCTAGTGTGTTGAAGCCGGGCAAGCAAAGGGTAGGTTGTGCGTTGGTGCGTATTTGTCTGTTTATACGACTGCAAGAGCAGCGGTATTGCTGTACCTATTTACTTCGGTAGAAATTTGCGCAGATGTAAAAAGACGATGAAAAAAACGCCAGGCCTGCGCGGAAAGCACAGCACAGTCACAGCGAAAGCTGGAAGAGCAGCATTTCCAAAGCCCGTCATAAACTCTCTTGGGGCTACTAATAATACATGTACACTAGCAAGGTACCCACTATGACATAAGGCATAATTTTTGTGAGGTTGGGAAGCACCCACTACTCCATTATTCGCCATTCTGCGGATAGTCGAGGTACCAGCTACACATCTGTAAGGAATTATGTGCACTTTGTTGATGCGACTGCTGATGACGATGAAGAATTATGGCTGAGGGCTTTGTAATGGATTGGAATCTTTAAACGACCCACTAGTTACGTAATTCGCATTGTGTGACGCCCGGTCGTTATTTCACTCTCCAACCACGTTATATGATATACGTCAACATGAGAAAGAGAAAGAGAGAGAGGGAAATAACATTACTGAGACCCCGAAGAAGTGGATCATGGGGGCCTTATAGGCTTCCTCGGCAACCAATAGAAGTGCACTTGCGAGGAACCCACTACGCTATAAATCATGATAATTTTTGTGAGGCAGTGAAGCAGCCACTATGCAATTTTTCGTCATTCTGCGGAGAAGCTTGGTAACCGCTAAACAACTGTAAGGCATTATGCCCACTTTTTTGATGCTGTTCCTGATGGCAATGAAGAATAATGGCGCAGCCCATTGTAATGCGTCCAAAGCCTTCAACAACCCAGTCGTTGCGCAATTCGCATTGTGTGATGCCTGGTTAAAGAATTCGCGTTGTGTGACACCTGGTCGTAATTTTACTCTTCTACCACGTATTACGTATGTTAATGTGGTTCCTTCCCGACATGAGGCCCGTATAGGGTATTTTTGCAAAGGAGGTTCAAGCACCGGCATGGCTCTGTGCTAGAATACTTGCTACGGGGTGGTTTGGTTTCATTGGTTTCATTCCAAAATGCTTCCTGTATAGCAGTAGGCTCTTTCTTGGAGCTGCTAAGAACCTACATTGGTTCTACTTACGTAGAGTGGAAAGAGGACATCTGTTTACAAAAAGATGGCGTGTGTATAGGTTCATGCATAGCTCCGATACTGAGTGGCATCTTTTTGGCGAAATTAGACAGACTGTTGCAGCAGCGCCTGACACCCACGCAAGTGTTACGTGTTTTTAGATTTGTGGATGATTTTTTAATCGTTCTAGAATGTGACGAGGAAGACTTGTAAAAGCAATCTTCTGATGTACTTGTACTTTTTCGTCAGTGCTTGGCACCTTTAGTTTTGACTCACGAGCTTCCGGTTGATAGTTTTTTGCGTTTCCTCGATTTAGGGGTTCATTTTTCACCTCAACACGTCTGCTGGGTATTCCGGCCAAGAGCAAAAAAAACCGGTTTTGTTGTTTCATTCCTTGCATTCTAAGCTTGTCAAGCGTAGCATCGTTTATTCATCTTTTTGACAATGCCCTAAAGAAATCATGCGTTCACCGGCTGCGAAGTAGTTTCGACGACCAAGTTCGTCGTCTAACAGACGCGCGGTACCCGCGAGCAATTCTGCCTAGCGTTGCAGAAAAAACGCCAGGCCTGCGCTGAAACCGCAGCACAGTCACAGCGAAAGCTGGATGAGCGGGGTTTCTAGAGCCCGTTAAGCTCTCTTGGGGCTACAATACAAGTACACTAGAAAGGTACCCACTACGCCACAAATCAAAATTTTTGTGAAGTTCGGAAGCACCCACCAAGCCATTATTCGTCATTCTATGGAGAAGCGAAGCACCAGCTACACGTCTGTAAGGCATTATGTGCACTTTGTTGACGTGACGACTGATGACGATGAAGAATTATGGCTCAGCCCTTTGTAATGGTTGGAATCTTTAAACGGCCCACCAGTTATGTAATTTGCATTGGGTGACGCCCGGTCGCTATTTCCCTCTCCCGTCATGCTGTATACGTTGACGTGGAAGAGAGACGGGGGGGGGGGGGGCGAAGAACTTTATTGAGACCCCGAGGTAATGGATCATGCGCTTATGGGCTTCCTTGGCAACCAATACAAGTGCACTTGCGAGGAACCCACTACGCTATAATCATTGTAATCTTACTGAGACCCCGAGGAAGTGGATCATGCGCTTATGGGCTTCCTTGGCAACCAATGCAAGTGCACTTGCGAGGAACCCACTACGCTATAAATAATTGTAATTTTTTAGAAGTAGGGCAGCAGGCACTGTGCCATTTTTCGTCATTCTACAGAGAGCGTTGGTACCTGCTAAACGCATGTAAGGAATTATGCGCACTTTGTTGATTCTGCGCCTGATGACGATGAAGAATTATGGCAGAGCCCTTTTGTAATGGGTTGGAAGCATTCAACAACCTACTCGTTGCGCAATTCGCAATTGTTTGACGCCTGGTTACAGAATTCGCGTTGTGCGACGCTTGGTGCTTATTTTAATCTTCTACCACGCTATATTGCATATGCTAATGTGGTTCCTTCCCGACATGAAGCCTGTATAGGACCTTTTTGCAAAGCAGTTTCAAGCATCGGCATGGCTCAGAGGTTGAATACTGGGCTCCCACGCAGAGGGCCCAGGTTCGAACCTCGTTCCATCCTGGAATTTTTTTTTCTTATTTAGTTTTTTTTTTTTCTTATTTCGAGCGATACTGGTTACGGACACCGGCGGCGGTGGCGGCGGCGGCGGCGGCGGACAACTACGGCGCCAAAAACGGCCGGAGAAATGATCTCATAACAGCTTTCGCTGTAAAAATGCTAAAAGTGAGGAACCAAGACGATAACGCCAACCGTGCAGCAGCACAAGAGTGTGGAACTAGGAATGCCTCCGCCAATCCTTACGTATATTCCGTTTCTCACAACTTGAAGAAAGTGGCGGAAAGGGCGGGAGTAAAGGTGGTGCTTACCGCACCCGACAAGCTGGCAAAAATGTTTCGGGCGTTTAACGAAGAAAGTAAGACACCTGTGTGCACTAAGAAGTGTACAGTGCACCGATAATGAGCTTTACGCAATCCCTTTGTCTTGCGGTGCGTCATACATAGGCCAAAAGGGAAGATGCCTAGAATAACAGAGAGCTGAACTAGTTGGTAAGTATTCATTAGTAAGTATTCAGTTGTTAGTCGACGTTTGTGGTGTCTTGACTTCATTCTTGTGTCTGTGTTTGCACGCCCTATCTTTGTAGAAGGAAGATGCCTAATTGATAGGTTAAAAGAGCACAAGCACAGTACAAAGAAAGTGGTATCGGGCATCTAGGTATCCATTGCAGAGACTGCGGTTGCGCAACTCGATTTGAAAGCACTGGCGTCATGTACGAATCAGCTGGCAGGTTAACAAGAGAGGTTGTTGAAGCCCTAGAGATTAAAAAGCTCGGAGAATCTTGTGTCAGCGTGCTTTCTGTTTTTCTTTTGGAGAAGGATGTTAGCTTTCTTGCAGGAACCGTTTTGCACGCGCATTAGGAGGAACCACGTGGTGCACTGTAATATCTCTTATAACCTTCTTTCTTGCGTTTATTCATGTGAAGACAGTATTTATTCTGTGCAGATACTGAATAAACTTTCAGTTGTTAGTGCGCCTTGTGTTACGTGTCCTTCTCGTCTGGTCTGTTGTTTTCGCCGGCGCTGTTTTACTGCGAGTGTAATGTAGTTCGTAATCGTATATGTCTGTTCAATCAGTCAGATGCGTGCCTCGGTGTCTAAGTCACGCTACTCGATACAGCCGCGCTAGCCTTCTCAATTAGGTCAGTCGGTAATTGACGGCAAGACAAGCCAGGAACCGTTCGCGAGAGCGACATGATTCGCAGCATTCGTTCAATTCGAGATGAGCGCGCGAACCTTGTCGTCTCGCTAGTTGCAGAAGGTTATCTGCGGCTTAACAAGCACTGCCGAGTAACACGAGCTCATACACGGAAGTGCCGGTGGTGTTGGCATATGGACAGTGGTGTCGTCGCAGATAGTGGCGTCAACTTGTTCCGGCAATAATTCTGTCTGTGCGCCGGGGTTCAGAGAATGCGCGTAGCGATAATGACGGCCGTGACATGCCCTTGTCGCTAATGGTATCGGGCACGCAGGTGTTTATCACCTAATCTCTAGCGAGGTCTTGCGTGATGAGGAATGAAATGCTCACTCTTCAGCGTTCCTTCTATACTTCTATAATGTACAAACTTCTCCACTCTGTGATTTTTAGTGCGGAAGAAGTCTTGGTCAGTGGTATTTCTTCACAGATGGTCGCGTGAGGAGCTTCGATGTAGCTATGTACTGAGATGCACTCCGGGCCCGCCCGCTGGTTGCACCTAAGTACTACTCAGTGCTGTCATTAACGATATTACCCTCTCTTCCTCTGCTCTCCGTACCAACCCCCAATCTACACACCCGCGTAAGTATACACCTGCGTCAATGCGTTCCACAAAATGGGCCCCAGCCTAGTTACTTTCCATAGTTTTTTGTGCAAACGGAAAAGCTGTCTTTTATACCTGCTAGGGGATAATTAGCGACGCCGAGCACAGGTGGCGTCGTCGCGAAAAGCTGCGCCGCCATGTTTTGGCACAAAGCTACAGTCGCGCGTTTTCTTTCGGCGCTCCTGTCCTTTCAGATGAGTTCACTTCTTTCTTGGCCAATTTTCTTGCGCTGAGTAATAATCAGCGGCGACGGCAAGTTACCGCGCTCCATTCGCGAACGCGACAAAGAAAAAAAAAAAGCGGGGAACCGAAAAGGAAATTTCCACCCTCAAAAGCGTGCTTCTGTCGCCTCTCATCTGTTCTTCCTCGCTGAAGCGGCGTGTATAGTAAACACAGGAAAGCGTGAGATAAACATAAAAGTACACAAACATGCTAGGACGAGCATGGGGACGCGTCGTGGCGCGTTGCAATCATCGCGCGGCCAGCCCAAATGAGCCGTGCTGGCGGTTTGTTAGTTTTACGTGACGCGCGAGGAAGCACGATGCTCGTAAGAGCGGTGAGTGATCTTGTGTGCGTTTAATCCCGCCCGCTCTCTCGCTGCAACCGCAGCTTTGCGGCCACCTAACGCTGGGCGTGACGCAGGACGCAGAACATGTCTAGCGCTGGCGCGCACGTTGCCTGTCTATCGCAGAGTCAGCACGGTGGATATTGCGCTGGCCGACGTCACTGCACCTAGCTGTCCTATTGGAAGCGCTGAACAAGCAGCCACACCTAATTTTCCGTTCTTTCTGTTTCTTTTTTGTTTGTTTGTTTGTTTTCGAAATCGGCGCACGTCGCGTATAACAGTTATGAAAACATACGCCTTGTAGAGTTCTTGTATGCAGAGTTCCGAAAGCGTCAGTGAAAAGTTAAAGACGGCCAGTGTTCGCTTAGTGTGGACCATCAGCCTAGCAGGGGGGGGGGGGTGCAATCAAATTCCCCACCCCCGAACTTTTCTTTTTGCATGTGTGTACATACATACATACATACATACATACATACATACATACATACATACATACATACATACATACATACATACATACATACATACATACATACATACATACATACATACATACATACATAAAGATTGGTTGAACCTTCTCACCCCTCCCCCGAAAAAAATTTCTGCCTACGTCCTTGGTGCAGATAGCCTATGTCACAGCCTATGTATTTGCGTCTGTGTAATTAACGGTGTTATATCAAGTATTACACAGTCCACGACTGCACATTCCATGTAAAATGCGTTCAGATACTCGCACAATAATCGACGATATCATTCTACCGATTTCGATTAAAAGCGATAAAATTGTGCTGCATAAAGAAAGAAGGATCGCAAGCTATCCATGCGTGTCCAAGTACAAACCGCAAAAATTTCATACGTGTAATGCCCGATCCATGTTTTCATGCAAGCCGTTCTTGGAGTGTTCACGGAAGCTTCCGTTCGGGTTTTCGGAACGTCGCACCAAATGCAGCTAAGCCGCCCAGGTATCCCGTCTTTACCTTTTCGATTAATGGCTGGCTCGGGTACCGCGGCATGCAGCGATTGCCTCGTTGGCCGCCTCTTTTTTGTCTGCAACAGTGTCAGCGCCAGATGCTGTTGGCTTACTAAACTTCTCCATGAGGCAAACTGCGCAGGTATTACTCGAATCAAGCACACGCGGTAGAAGGTTTGCTCCAGTTTACTTAGTTCACTCTAGATTTTTATGCCATCTCTGATCTTTGGAGCGCATGATACACACTCAAGCAGCATTGGTGTATTAATTGTTGCTGCGTTTTTTAGAGGCATGAGTACTGAGTGACACTCTGTTAGGTTTCCAAACCACCCTCTCAGGCGCCTGTGCTAGTTGCCCGAAAACCTTGATAAAAATAAAATATATATATATGTACAAAAGGGATCGAATGGATTGTATGTGATAATAGAGGACATTACGGTATGTCAGAAAAATAAAGTTATAAAAAGAAAAAGCGAAATATAATTAGTGGAAATTAGTATGAACAGCAGTTAGTATAAACGCTTCGGCGAACTGGCACGACAATTGATGGTAGTGGTTCAGGTGAACAGCTACATTTTAAGGCAAAAGCCTTGCGTGCTTCATCATACGAGAAAAGAGACCGTCGGCATCAACAACAGAATCAAGAGGCTTCCACTTTCTTAATGTGCTACACGCGTATTTTTGTCGACACTTTTGTTGTCTGTGAAGCTGCGGTCACCCCGCAGCCACTGAAATACCATATCGCCGCCTTTGTCAATGGCTTGTTGATAGTGTAATCTTGTCAATCACTACAGTTCTTCATACGGGCCGCTACGAAAAGCTAATAAAGGAGAATGCAGGATTTCGTTTGAGTCACTGGATATAGCCCGGATTTTCGCTCATCAGACTGACTTGTCAAGTGTAAGCTTGTATCTAAGGTATTATGTAATCGCGGGATCGAATCCCAGCCGCGGTGGCCGTATTTTCGATACAGGCGGGAATGCTTGAGGCCCGTTAAAGTGCCCCAGGTGGTCGAAATTTCGGGAGCCCTCCACTGCGGCGTCCCTCTAGCGACGTTGACGCTACCATACCCAGCTCCGACTTGTCTGCCCTTGTCAAGCTAGCTAATGAAGCTAGCGTTATCGCTAAGGTTACCCGTTTGGGTACCTCACGCTGCGTGAAAATAGATTTTCAAGGCAACTCTCTACCTTCGTACATAAAGGTGGGTCACTTCTGACACCCTGTGAGACCGTTTGTGCCGAAGCCACTACAATGTCACAACTGCATGAAGCTAGGTCACGTGAGAGGCGTATGCGAAAATGAGCGAGTATGCTCTCGCTGCGCTGAAACCCATTCTGCGGACACTTGTATAGTCAATGTTCTCAAGTGTTCGAATTATAATGGACCTCACGAAGCTTCCTCAAAACAGTGCCCGAAAATGAAAAGAGAAACCTCTGTATTGAAACAAATGGCAAAGGAACCATACATCGCATCGCGAGGCTGCCGAAACAGTCAGAAAGTGGCGAAATCGGCGCCGACGTGCATTCAAGAAAACCAATACTTGTGCATCTGCAGCGCCCCTTGAACGCCCTGCTTCACCAACTCCCTTATCATCCGGACCCTTCGCGGCCGGCACGAAACGAACTGCAGTAAAACGCACAGTTCCTGGAGATTCCACTTGGCCTCCATTGCCGAAGCCACAGTCACAGAGGTTGTCGACGGCCGGTGCAAAGCAGAACAACAAGGAAGGCATGGACACAACTGATGCAGCTTGGCCTACGTTGCCGAAGTCGCAGCGACATGCAGATTCACACTGCACATCGGCAACAGTGCGCACTGAATCTCCGACTGACCAGTTGCCTGAAGAAGACAAACCAACCATCATCGTGCTTCAGTCATTGTTGGACACACTTCGCGTGTTCGTCGGCAAGCTGAAATCCCCCTACGCTCAGTCCGTACAACAAGTACTGGATGTTCTATGTCCAGTACTTGCAAGCCTTCAATAGGCACCATGACACGACTCTCTACAGCGGAACGTCTATGCCTGAGATCCTGAGTCTAGTACCATGGAACGCATCTGCGTTCTTTAAGCTCGCGTGCATTGTTTCTTTTTTGCATGCTCCCTTCTTTCGATCTCCCTTCTTTCTCTCCCTTAATCCCCTTCCCCCCGCGTAGGATAGCAAACCGGACGCGCGTCTAGGTTAATCTTCCTGCCTTTCCTTCCTCTTTCTTCTCCTCTCCTCATAAGCACATCTGGTTCTGGGGCGTAAAACCCTAACAGTTATTATATTAAGGACATCATGTCATGAAGCTGAAGCTATTTGCCATTGAAACCAAATTCGAATGTGTTGTTAAACGAAAAAGAAAGAGCTAAGCACGTGGTTTATGAGCTGTATCAGGCGGTGCATGCGAAAGATAGTCAGCTCCATGGCCCCTGAGTCTTTGATTAGCATGCTCTAAAGAGCCCCAAGGTAATATCACCGCATCGACCTCTCGCATCCATTGATACACGGACAGTGCGCCTCCGTTCAAGCCGGAGTTTCCGCCTCGCCGTTGCATACCATGGCGTACAACTGGTACAGCCTTCGTAGCGGTTGGCCTAAGCACCTTATGCACGGAACACGTCACTGAGAAACATAACTGCTACTTGGCGCATCGCTGTTTCAGCTTGAAACTGCATAAAATGACATGGCTGCAGGGTGATGCGCACTGGCGTTTAAGGAAACACCAATCATCAACATTGCATCTGTAAACGATTTGATCGGTCGTGAATACGTGGGTCATGGTGTTAAATGCGAAGCTTTTACACGACAGTGGAAAGACTCAGAGAGAAATTACCAACAGATCGGTGGCGTGCGCTTGGATATTGGACATCCTGTTCTACTTATACCACCAAATGACGTTCACTTAAGCAAGCAACGCTCAATATTTTCCGAATTTGTTGGGATGTCGAAATAGCAGCGTTCACCTATATAGGTAATAGATCACAACTGTTCTACTTATACTGGTAAATACTTGTTTTACTGGTATTTTTTGTTGTTTTTGCAAAACACATGTTATAGGATCAAGAATACATCCTTTCAACTTTTTCAATCAATTTTCGGCAAACTCATGTGTACTTAGGGACTTCAAAGCGACGGCAGCCTGATTAGCAACGCGAGAGTAAACTCTGCGCAGATCAAGGGAGGCTCTATAGGCGAAACAAAGTTCCGAAGTGGATGCTATACTGAACACCCACGAAAGGGCGGGCTTCTTCGAGAGAAATAATTTTTCTTCGCGAAATAACGACAGATAAGACGAGCCGATAAATTAGACGAGCCTCGCGAAGAACTTCGCTTCGTCTCTCTCGCGCGTCAAACAATAGCGCGCGGATCGCGAATAACGGTTATCTCCGCTTTCAGCGAACGAACGAGAATTCGTGGCAGTTCTGTCGGCAGTATTCGGCGCTCTGCAATCATTCCTGCGCTTCGCCATCCACCGAGCGCGATTCAAAACGAATTTCCCGACAGTTGAATTCCAATAAAAATGCGTCCTGAGCGACAGCCATGGCGTCCCTCTTTCGTAGACAAGTAAAAAAAAATAAAAGAATGAGCTACGAAAAGACGAATCATAATAAGAGGGGTGGAGAGCCTTTATTTTCGGTATCAGCGAGACGACCAGTCCTTGGTGTTGGCAGCTCTTCGCTCTGCTCGTCATGGCCAGATGATGTGCTGCATTGAGGGATGAGGAGTGACGCGCGGGTCAGGTATAGGCATCTCCATAGGGCTCGCGAAGAATGCGGAGCGCTTCGGCGTGCGTCTAACCTCCTCCCCAGAAATGCGAAAGCAAATATTGCTTTTCCCCCGCTTTTATTATTGCGTTCTTTTTAACCATCTTAGGTGAAATAGGAAGCATTGACGTTGGACTGGGAGAGAAGTGCATGTCGGGAGTCGATGAATATACAGCGATTATTTATTCCATGAATATGAACGTGTCTTGTTATTCCGTGTGTTGGTTATTCTTTGCATTACGAACGAAGTGTTTAATTTTCTTAATCATATGTCTTGTGGGCTATTAAACTGTGTAAACAACCTGTGACAAGCTTGTTTCTACTCATGTATTTGTGAAAATAATCTTCCGTGTGTTATGCTCACTCTGCTTGCAGTCGTGTCCGCAGTATTTTAGTTCCCTTTGTGGTTGTGACTTTCCCTATATTAACCCATTGGGTTATAGGATAGCTTGAAATACGCCCTATAATTGTTCTGACTGTGGCAGGTTGATAAGTAAGAAACGAGAAGCCTTGAGTATCTTACTCATTGATATTACTTGGGCACAAGATCGTTACTGTTCATTGCCTCTGACAAATACTAAAGCTCAACGAAGTTATTAAATAGCGAAATAATTACTCGGTGACGTGGATGCACTATCACTAGTATCTTGAATGATGCCTGTTATTTAAAATAAATAATAAAACTGTCATGTTCTGCGCTTGAAAAACCTTGATACTATTATCGATATGCTTATGATCGGTTTCTCTGGATCGGTTTCGACCACCAGCAGTCCTTTGTCTTGCATCCAAATGTAAGTGCACGAGCGCCGCGGTCGAAATGTCGCTACCGCTGTGATCGACTTTTGGACATCGATCTAGTTCAGCAGCGGAACGCTATATATCCATCAGGAGCCGCGGCAGATTGATGGCCTGTTTATAACGCGGGAGTGAAAAAAGCCAGGCGTCAAACAGAAGCAAAAATAATAAAGAGCCAACGGGATTTCGATATGCAGACAAATTTAACGGTGAGTGGACACTTAGGTTAAAACGAGATCAACTCACAGTTCACTCTAGTTGTAGTCACCACGTACCTGATGGCGGCGCAAGCAATGTATTATTTCAATGATATTTGAAGTGACTGATCGATTGATTGGTGCGACCTAATGCCGCGAGTGGGGGGATGGGGGAGGGAGGGCGGGTTGGCTCGTTATTAATTTCAACCTTAGAACACCTATAAAAGCTTTGCTACTGCAGTGATTTTCGACACAGTCTGATTGTGGTTCCCGCTGAACGCAATTGTGCCTTCGACCTCGCACGTTATAGCGGCAGGAAGCTGAAGCTTCTTCGCGTGCATGCACCCTGACACTGCCAATTATTCCACTGTTAGTGGTCTTCTGTCGCATAGATGTGCATTTACTTCTCGCTTCTTTGCTGGACCCGATTGTCTCTCTGTAAAACGCCGCTTGTCCTGGCAGGAGCAAAGTCTCATGGCAGGCCCGATTTTCGCGCTGTGTTAGTGTATGAACAGATCGCACGACACTCGGCGCACGACAGACGATGTGGGCGCGGCACGTACAGCGTAGAGTTATGGGTTTCCTTGCTTCAAAGCCGCGTTCTCAATACGCTTATTGATTGCAATATTGGACGCTCTGGCGGCAAACATGTCTCCGGCCTTTTCAAATATTTTTAATTTTTATTGGCTTATTATTATTTTATTGTCGACTGATATAAAGGCCAGTTGCCCGTGGTGAAATAAATCCTATGACCAAAAAAATAACTGAATGAAATCTAGAACCATCCGCGTAAAAATGGACGATGATGAAAGTCGTGCCGTGAAAAGACAGGCTATATTGGGTAAAACTGCGAGGCGCGTGAACTAATTGAACAACACGCGTCTACGTAGACTTTCTTGTCGAAAGAAATATATAACAGGAAGTAAGAATGTTCGCTGGATCTAGAGAAAATTTAGCACACAAAATAGTGAGGGAGCTTGTGTGTGTGTGTGTATATATATATATATATATATATATATATATATATATATATATATATATATATATATATATATATATATATATATATATATATATATATATATATATATAGCCAGCAGAATTGCTGGAAATGGATATTGTTCTCGGTGGAGCGCAGTCTAGTGGGGTAATGCACCTATTGTCCTCCTAACGAGCCGCATTCCGACGTTATGTTCTGTAATGAACAACATAAAAAAAATTCTTGGACTGAACGGAGCATGGCCTCTGAGTAGTATCTGCTTTGATTAGTTGCTTCGATTTTTTATTATATGTGTTTTTAAAAGAGGTTGGCATCATGTGTGATGCCAGCTACACCTTTTCTTTTATGTTACAATGTATTGCAAGGATAGCCCGGCTCGAAAAAAAAAAAAGAAACAACCAAATAAACGAACAACAAAACAGACAATACGGAAATGTATGCGGTAAATTGTAGTAACACTACAACTTCCTAATGACTGCTCGACGACGGATGCAATTAGACTTGAAGAAAAATTGAGTATATGGCACTGCGAGTGAATACTCACGGAATAATAATATGCGTGCTTTCGCACGCTCTAACGTCGCAGGTAGGCAAGATGCGTAGAATCTGAATCAAATTAAGGGTGCTCATTTTTCGCTCGCTGCAAGTCACTTTATGTACGATGGCACGTGATAATGTAGTAGTTATATCGTTAAACTTCTTCTTTCCCAAGCTTCGTCAGCGGTCTGAGATGAGCTCTGCTTCCGTTAGTGCCATCATAACAATCCTGTAATGAGTTGTATAGATAACGCGAAACGAATGTGATCTTGTGGAAGGAACCCCTTCATTGCACTAGCCGTGCTCTATCGTATTCTAACCACATTCTCTTGAGATGGCGTCGCAGCTTGAACTCATTGTCCGTGGAGTGGTGGGTATACAGTATAATGGTGCGTCTAGCTTCGGAAGACAGAAATAGTTACAGGCACGAATAGAAGCAGGTGCGAAAGCATTTTTTTTTTACTTCCAAGGTTACGAATAGAGTGCGTGCTGCAATATCAAGATGTCTTGCGACGAGCTCCATCGTCGCGTTTTGCCTCGCTCTCTGCAAAAGCCCTGGCAGGACGCGTGTTCAACCACGGAGCTATAGAGTAATATTTGCTAAGCACGAAGTGGGTTATCGGCGCAAGTAATACAGTACGAAAAAAAAAAAGAAAAACCCACAAAATGCTTCGGGTTATGTATTCTCGCAAGCGCTCAGGAAAAAAAAAAAGTCCTGTTGAGTGCTGTTTACGATTACTTATCTTTCATCTCTGATAATAAAGAGAGATGCCGCGAAACTGCGCTGTCCGCGAGCAGTCTGATGGGGAACAGGTTGGCCGGGTCCGGTTTGCATAAGCAAGGCCGTTCGCGCTCGCTTTCCAGAGCCCCTTCACTGGCCCGTTAATCAAAAGCTAAAATGAAGACGACAAACAAACTGGCAAAAAGAAAAAAAAACGCAACGAGGAAAGCTTGCATCGACAGCCAATTGCCCGTGACCAGCTCACGCTAGCCATACAGAGAGAGAAAACGGAGAGGGAAGCTTATAGGAGAGGAGGGTTGTTGTTAGCGGGCTTCCTGCCAGAAGGTTATGTTATTCGCCTCCATCTGCGTAGCTTCAACGCTGAGAAAAAAAAAAAAAACACCGAGCAGCTTAAGATAGCATCGCGTGCTCACGGTAGCGGGTGTATCGATGTTCCCTCAGGTTCTTCGACAAGGAGCGCCTCAGTATGTTCCTCGCGCATCGCTGTTTATTTTTTTCCTCACGCCAGGAGGCTGGGAGTGATTCGTGTACTCCCACGCCTCGGTACGACGCCGTCCGTACGATGCTAATGCGACGCTAATGAGGAAATGAATCAAGGTCCTCTCCTCTTCGAAAGCCCTGCTCCTACATCGTGCCTTTACTCGGAGCGGGCAGCGTACGAAAATCTCTATCACGTACTCGCTGCTTTATGTGTTCACATATAAGGCAGCAGTCGCTTGTGAAGCGCCGTTTAATCTCGGACACGAATGACGCGTGAATTAAGGGAATTTCGAAACGAGGCAGGGCCGAAGGAGCGTGACGGGTTTTTGGAAGCGAAACTTTTAACTTGATTCGCGAAAATTGGGCCGGACAGCCGTCACTTACTTTTCCCTCGGTGCTTCGGGTTTTCGTTCCGTCTAATGCACATCACGTGTTGTGCACGGCGAGGTGTGACATCAAGTGGAATGAGATAGGAAAGAAGAACGCAACTTCCTGTTGATAGAAGGAACTTAATGAGACTAAACAGAGAGTGAAATCTTTGCGCGCAACGACAGACTTACGTCACGTTCATTCAAAGCCAGCAGTGATAATAAACAAAGCGATGTCTTTTTATATTAGCTATAATTTGTTCACGCATCGTTTGATGGTGTCGTGCATAAGTCATCTTCGGAATACTTGAGAGAGAGAGAGAGAGAGCGATAATAAAATGGGAGAAAGGCCGGGAGGCCAACCAGAATTGTAGCATCCAGTTTTCTACCCTAGACTAAGGGTTGAGGTAAAGGGAAAGAAGGATGGAGAGGAAAGCGGAGAGAAGAGCATCATTCTTTATACCATAGGCATCACCCGACACCTGGAGCAGCAAGCTAAGCGAGAAACGGGCTAACGTCTCCGGTGTGATCATTAAGATCGATCTTCTACCTATCGCAAAATCATTTTATTTCCAACATCTCGCTTTGTTTTCGATGTCTGAACGTGACTGATATTACAACAGAGAGGAAGAGAGAGACAGAAAATAATGAATGTAAATGATGTTTCCTGGCTTGTTTACAAAAGAGTAAGATAAAAGTGTATCAAGCTAAGTACGCCTCGCCCGCGAACATAATTACTGAGTTAATGATACTACATTGAGTGGTTTTACGCGCCGAAACCAAGGTATGATTACGGGGCACGCCGTATTGGAGGGCACTATAAGAATTTTGACCACCTTATGTTCAAGCACTTTTGAAAAACGAGGATTTGGAGTGTGTAATCATAGTTTGATTCCTTCTGAATTCGAAAACCAGTGTAAGAGTTCACGGACGTGAACGCAAATAGCATTTCTTGGCAAAAAACAGCGGCTGCAGCCGCAGTGCTTCTTGAGATGCTGAGCGAACGCGGTGACGTCATCTTCGGTGTGCCGCGTCATCGGCAACATCAGCACTGTTAAAGCATGGCCTTCGCGATCAGTACCACTAACGCGCGCAGCCGGAACTAGGGACATAGGCTACGGTTGAAGATACGACAGTGCTGCGCGGCTCCGCCAAAGCTACCGACGATGACGTAGTACCGGTTGGTTCGTTTCCACGCCCACACTTTCGGCGCGTTCGCGTGGGCGTAGCAAGACGAACTCCTGCTGCCACAACAGCGGAAAGAATTACGCCATCGTCGACAATAATGTTGGTCCCTGTTAACAATAAAGTTTTACCGAATTCTAAAACCACTTCAGCTTCCCTTTAAGGCACGCCGAAATTAAGTACACTGGTGTTTTTGCATCTGGCCCCCCTCGAAACGCGGCCGCGCCAGCGTGGAATTGAACCCGCATCTTCGAGCGCAGCAGCACCGTAGAGAAATGAAAGACTTGCAACACTATAGTCGCTATACTATGCGGTGACTACGGTACTCTGGGGTTTCACATTGGGCTGCCCTCAGACCTTTTCTGGAAGGACGTCACCGCATTGGGCCAATGCTTGCCTCTGTGTTGTCTCCGGTGATTCGCATGGGCCACAATACCATTTACTACCTTCGGGTACGCATAACATTTCACCTGTCTCAGTGATTACGGGGGCCTACAATCGGGGGCGGTGATCTCCGAGGAGAGGCTAATCGGGATCAAGGGTTGCATTGCTCGCCAGTACGATCGCCCACTCGCTGCCGCGGAGTTTCCAGCATGACCAGGCCGGCACTTGATGGTCGTTTTACGACCTCTCTCTTGCAAATTGTGCTTCCACGCAACTTTGACGTGGTAGGCGGTTGCATCGAGTCTTAGGGGTGTGTCTTTCGGTCGAGCAATTCGATGTTTTCGTCCGAATAAAGCTATTCCTTTCCTTCGAAGACTTAATTGGCCACTCTGGACAATGCGCCGCGTCAGATAAGTGCATACCAAGAGCGCCCGTAGTATTGGGGATTACACAACAGGAGTGCAGTGCATGTGCGTGCTTTGAGAATAGGACAGTGGGTTTTAGGTACACCCCGCACAATTTTATTAGGGCCTATGTGCTCACGCGCAACGATTTCTCCTTGTAGCTTACTCAGAACAGTACACGAATGATGGCAAGTCGCACTGTTCAAGCAGCGCGTAACTTCTCTCTAGATTGACGAATCATTTTTACTGGCACGAGCACCGAGCTACACTCTCGCTTCTCTTCCAAGCGTTTCCGGTGGAGCCCTTACTTCCGGTGTTCCGAATATTAAGAAAACGTGTTAAAAAAAAAATGGCCGAAGCTCGCACTAAGTCGCCCAAGGCTTGAAACAGCGAAACTGGACGACTCTGAAGTCTAGTCTGGCTTGCTTCTAGGTTGTCGCTGGGCTTTATCTAGGTTAGTCACGACACGGATGTCCAAACTCCAGAACCGAGCGTTCGCACTTCTCATAGGACAGCCCTTTCTTTATCTCTGCGTTTTTTCTGTCTCTTTCTTTCTGTTTATTTCTCTCTTGATCTATTATCTTTCTCTCTCTGCTTCTATGTCTCTCTTTCTGTGTTTCTCTTTGTCTCTCTTTCTATATCTTTCTCTATCTTTCTATTTTTCTTTCTCTTTACTTGATGTTTCTATTTTCTTTTTGCTATCTCTTTCTCCCCCTGCTTCTTTCTCTATTTCTGTCTTTATTTTTCTTACTCTTTTGCTCTCTTTGTATATCTTTCTCTGGCTTCTCTATCGCTTCCTCTCGCTCTCTTAGTGAACCAGTGGCGAGTAGTAGGATTTGCCCAATTTCTGTGGCCCATACCCGTTCATGATGGTGATAGTTTTATGATGGGCCGCACAAATTACGGTTAGCCTAGACAGCTTCGCTGTTAAAAATGAAATTGTCGCGAAGTCGATGGTTATGTTTCAAATTAAGAGTTATATTGGGTACGTGTGACATCGGAGCATAAGTTTATTTAAGGTAAGGCGGAATTTCCTGCGAGGATAACTCATTACACTCAATTCATCGAAAGAGCGGACTGTTTTCTTGTGAGCAGCTGGGAGCAGATCTCAACCACGAGCTCCTTTTACGTGGCTTCTGAGATCCGCTTCGGCAGTGCGAGGAAACACGGTGTCAACCCAAGGAATACACCAGGGCACACGAACGCCGAGTTGAACCAGATGCCTAACCAGACACCTTCACTTAGGTGTCACCAGACACCTCGGTGAAGGATTAGGGTCACCTGCAATTTTTCTCGTACGTTGTTATTTTTTTGCCTGGTTTTTGAAATCCTTAATCTCTCATTTTGAGTTTTGATTATTGAGATATCTGGCCTGTCGGAGGCCTATTTATAATGAATTCACAATTTTTATAAACAGCCTCATTGTTCTAGCTTTATATGAAGTGTGTAGTAGTAAATACGAGAACGAGTGCATGAATAGACAAAGCTTTTGAAGTCACTGTTTGGGTTAAACGTCCCAAATCGAAAGCTGTGGTGGAAGCCACTTGAATAAATTGAAAGCTGTTAAACAGCTTGAAACAGCTAATAGCAATTCCTGCAGCTTTCAAACTGTTTGCCAAACAGCTTGAAAGCTGTTTAGCAAATTGTTCCTTGTCCGGCGTACCAAAAAACTATCGTCTTTATAAATGACCAACTTTGGGCCGTCCGGCAAGCCGAGGATGCCGCCAGGGTCCAAGGGCTTCAAGTCGTCACCTGACGCCATCATCAG
Source organism: Rhipicephalus sanguineus (assembly GCF_013339695.2). NCBI lineage: Eukaryota > Metazoa > Arthropoda > Arachnida > Ixodida > Ixodidae > Rhipicephalus > Rhipicephalus sanguineus. The sequence goes on along the minus strand of NC_051180.1, from coordinate 37,273,744 downwards.
CGACGGAGAGTGTGACGGGACAGGGGTTAATCCCCTCTTCCCCCCGCCTCGCCCGGACTTTTAACAAAGTTTATTCACTCACTCATTATAAACGGGCGTGTGCCGCAGGAATTGAGTAAATCCCCCCACTCACCATTGGTTTACTAAAAATGAATAAGGCAACAGTTAGCCCTACAAATGACCAAAGAACTATCATCGTCATAAACGGGTATGTGCCAAAGAAATTGGGTAAATCCCACTACTCACCACACGTCGTCGTGGTGCGGTGAGTAGACCCGTTGAGACGTAGTCGCCAACGACGACGTGCCAGTAGATCTATGAGAGATGCGAACACTTGGTTTCAGCGCGAAGTTCTGTCTCTGCAGTTTGGACATCCGTGTCGTGTCTGTGATTGTCTGTGGTTTGACTCGAACCTCTCTAGACTAGCATCACCTAGCTAAAGCCTCCCAACGAGCTAGAAATGACCAGATTGGTCTTCAGAATCGTCCAGGTTCGTTGTTTCAAGCCTTGCGCGGCTTAGCGCAAGCTTCGCCTTTTTTTTTCTTTTTTTTTTCGCGCACTTAACACGCGGCTTAATGGAGAACGATTGTTTCGGATCCCATCGGGAACGACAACGTGCCACGAGGGAGAGGGAAGCTAATCGAACCAATGTTCCCGTGCTCATCTGCGGAACAAAAATCTCTGGGGTCCCTTAACTAACACTAAGACGACTTAAGGCGAAAGCTATTAGGTATCCACTACAGTGTCTTCGTTGGCAATCTCTTCAAAGTGTTTTGTTGACATTACGACTTGTTCCACACTACGATGGCCCGTTAGAACGAATGTGCCAAGCCTTGAATCCCCTTAAGGTACACACGCAAGTTCACAGACGAATGCATCTGCAAATTCAGCGGTCATTCTTGAAGACATCCCGACGCTTCTTCTTTGTATAAATCGCCTAGGCTTCAAGATTTCGCTAGGACTAAGAAAGTGCGCAGCTCGCGCGCATTCGGCCACACATTTATTACTTAGCTTTCTTTTTAATTTACTATTCGTGTTGACGTTAACGACGCCGTATTTTTCGACATACAACGTTTTCACTTTAATAGCAATTCTTGAATGTGCGAGGCCATTTGTTCTCGACATAGAAACATTTAGACACATCTAGTTGTTTTTCTTTTTGAATGTGACTGGGTTTCACCACTAAAATTGTTGCACATATTACCGCTCGGTGCAAGTCTCACCTGAGTATGTCGGAACATTCTGGAATGTTTTCGATTGTTCTAACCGGATTACGCGCACGACGCGAACAGTAGATTACATTCTGCAACGCGTGAAACTGCCAGATATATTGCTGCAATGTACAGTGACTCGTGTATAAATTGCCAACGTGTTAGATCTGTACACGAGATTCCCAAGACAGACAATAATGCTCGCCACCATCATCATAGTGTGAGCGTTTCGTTTCGCTGACCGCAAGTTCACCCAATAAATAGTTCAACCTTTACCGTCAACGTTTACCGTTGTGACGAAACTCACAGGGTCCCTTATACATTCGCCTAAGACGACTCGAAGGCGAAAGCTATCTTCTTTCTCTTCTCAGTTGATGCACTGATCCTACCCACCAACCTACGACAGCTTTCTGCATCTAACGTGGTTTTGCACTACCTCCAAGATCGGAGGCACCTCACCTGGTCTTGCATTTCCTCCGTCATCGGACAACCTTTGGCCAAGCTACGATGTCATGTGGGGACGTCATCATGTGACATTACGTCATCTGACGTCACAGTGACGTCATATAGGGACGTAATCATGTGATGATGGTTTTTTGCATCACTGGTCCCGAAGCCGACGGTCAAATTTCGCATTTGATAAGGCATCTAAGGCTTTCGCCTTAGTACCTTGGAGTGCTCTGAAAGAAAGGACCGGCTGTAGTCCAGGTGGTGTGGTCTATTGCTTGTATGCGCTGTCAAAACGGTACACCGTTTTCTCTTTCTATTCCACCGTATATATTACATTAACTTAGGCTAGTAAACCGAACTTTCGACTGGTTGGCTTCTGAACCAACCGGTTGCTACCAGGCTAACCTCCCTGCCTTTCCTTTTCACCTCCCCCCCCCTCTCTCTCTCTCGCTCTCTCCTTCACACACACACACACACACACACACACACACACACACACACACACACACACACACACACTCTCTCTCTCTCTCTCTTGAATTTTTATTTTATTTCTTCTGTTCCTCTTTCACACCCATCAGAAAACAGTTATTAATATTATGCTGTACTACACTCAATTTTTTTTATCAATAGCTCCTCTATGTTCAAAGGGTGCAGAAAATCATGTTAGAAACGCGTCCCTCACTCATAGGGTGTGAAATATGCGTCTAGGAGACACATGACTTCATTAAAACTACAGTCATCGTAGAATTTCAGATCAAGAGACGCAAGCAAAACACAAACACAATCCTATGGCTGCCTTTAATTAAATATGTGTGTCTGGTCGATACAACCAATGCTAAATATCTCGACGTGACAGGGGCAAGAGAGTTCTCCTATTAAGGCTATGCATGCACCCCCAGTTAAAATCTTTGAGCCATGGCGAAAACATAAAAAAAATGATAAGAAGGAAACAAAGACGCTGGATTCATTACACAGTTTCTCTATTTACTCAACATGTTTGTCGTATCTGTGAGCCCAGCCGACGCGAATAGATAAGGCTCGGACACGGTTACAAAGCATACATGTCCATGTGCCCATATACAGGGTGTTTCAAGAAATGTGTCCAACCTTCTCAAAAAATTAGGAAAATGCGATATTTGTTCGGGTCTTTCAGAATTACTTTTTCTGTAGCGGCAGGAATCTTAAGGTAGTTAAGGACATTATTTAGGACAGTAATTAAGAAAGTTAAATTAATTAACTTTTTATTTAGCGCAGTTAGGTGATTGTGTCAAATGGGAGAATTGAAGTTCTTCATGCGAGGAACCCATCCGAGCTTTGAGATTTCGAAAAAGCGTCCTCTAGTAATTGTTGTGGCGTAATGAAATTCAACGAAATGCAACGGCTTTCAACAGCGAAAGCCATCGAATTCGGTTGAAATTCATTACTTCCTAATTATTACTAGAAGCCGCTTTTCCAAAATCTCAATGTTGGGATGGATTTCTGGCACGAAGAACTTCAATTGCCCAATTTGACACAGTCACCTAGCTCCACTAATTAAAAAGTTAATTAATTTAACTTTCTTAATTACTGTCTCAAGTCATGCCTCTCACCATCTTAAGATGCCTAGCGCTACAGAAAAAGTCATTCACTCATTTTGGACGTCTCAGAAGAATATGGCAGTTGCGTTCTTCCATGTTTCTGTTTAGGTTTCGCCATTGAATTTGGTAGAATTTCATTACTTCGTAATTATTGCTAGATGCAACTTTTTCGAAATCTCAAAGTTGAGTTGGGTTTCTGGCATGAAGAACTTCAATTCTCCCATTTGACACAACCACCTAACTCCACTAATTAAAGTTAATTAATTTAACTTTTTTAATTACAGTCCCAAATAATTTCTTTAATCATCTTAAAATATCTTCCACTACAGAAAAACCAATTCTGAAGGCAGCAATCAAATATCGCATTTTCCTGATTTTTTGAGAAGGTTGGACACATTTCTTGAAACACCCTGTATTTATACCGAACTATATACGAAACTTACATTAACGATGAGGACAAATTTTGTTCTCATCATCTGATACGGGGAACACAACTCGATTAATATTCGTCTGAATGCTGTTGCCATAAGTAGGTTAACTCATGGAAAATGCTAAATGAGAATTTATCATTAGAAGTAATTAATTACTATTCCCTTCGTTGCTTGCAGTCGCCCTTCATGTCTCCGTGTAATTATAAGATATAGCGTTCCTGGCTTTTAGGCTTATCGATATGACTGTGTAATCCAATTTTCATCCATTCATGAAGGCGAAGCACGGGCTACGATTATTAATTTACCTTGAACTGCACCCGCCATGGTGTTCTAGTGGTTATCGTGCTCGACTGCTGACCCGAAGGTCGCGGGATTGGATCCCGGCCGCGGCGGCCGCATTTCGAGGGAGGCGAGATGCTAGAGGCCCGTGTACTTAAATTTAGATGCACATTGAAGAGCCCCATGTGGTGAAAATTTCCGGAACCCTCCACTATGGCGTCTCTCGTAATCATATCGTGGTTCAGGGACGTAAAACCTGAACAATTATTGTTACTTTGAGTTTCGAAGCTTATAACTTACTCATATGAGAATAGGAAGTTGAGTGCGAGGGTCAGCTCACGCGATACATGCTGCCTCTGGAAGTATTCGCTCCCAGTTAGTTAATGGAACTCGCGATTATTGTTAATGTTGCTTAGTAGAATAACAGTTGGTTATAAAAGTGTGACTACATGAAATACATATGATTATATATATATATATATGTGTGTGTGTGTGTGTGTGTGTGTGTGTGTGTTTGGAGAGAGAGAGAGAAAGAATGCTCGACGAGAAAGCTCGGCAGTAAGAAGGCTCATAGAATATTTATTTTACACTACGCGAGCTCGCACTGCTCGATTTTCTTCAGCAACGTTCCATCGCCTTACTGATTTTCTCTGGCGAAAACACACGACCAGTCATTAAGGACAGGGACGGGAAGCGTACGGGGAAATGACGTGGGAGATCGCTTTTCAGCGCCAGGGACAAAGAGGCTTTAATGCATCACGAGCACGTCGTGACGCATTAGATTCTATAGATATACCCTTACAAAAATAGATTTAGACAGTCTATGGACTGTCTAAATCTCTTTTTAGATACTCTATAGGCTGTCTAAATCTATTTTTCTAAGGTTACCCATGCATCCTACACAAACGGTGAAATCTGTTAACTGTGATTTGCGTTATTAGAAGAGAGGGGGGGGGGATGTTTTAATGAAAAGCTGGGGATGTTAGCCTGGCTATTCGCCTGACATGCTACTCCGTACACTTTTGGGTATGATATTCGTCTCCAACCGGGGATTTCTAAGCCAGCTTATTGTTTTCGTCACCGCCAGGAAAGTGGCCGGATATACAAGAAGATCAAGAGATTAGCACTGGTGGGGGGAAAGGCAGGAACAAAAAATCGAGTAATTCAACCACAAAAGAGTGATCAAATCGGCATCCATAGCACCAGGGTCTGAGGAAAGCGGTGAAGTGAAAATGATGAGAGAAGGACGTGAAAAGAGTGAAGAGTATTTCGCAGCTTAGAAGTAAAGAAAAAAGAAAAAAAAAGAAGTCCTAAAGAGAAGAGAACAACATCGACTATACGGAAGCGATGACTTTGTCAATCCATTGCCGTTGTCGTTGTGCACCTAATTTTAAATGCGAAGCATTTCTTAGCGAACCTCAGGCACTTTGGCCGTTTCTATCTACGTATCTATCTATCTATCTATCTAGCCGCCTACGTCTGGGCGCTCTCCTGGTCGTCTCCACAACTTGTAATATACCAAAATTGGCATAGCAGGGCATCATTGTATGACGAACACGATTCACTGGTCATGACATGAATAATGCAAAATACATGTCGTCTACGTCATAAATCCCTTTCTCTCAGTCACGTGTGGCTCATACCCGCATACCAGAGTTTATGGTGTGCGGGTATGTGCCACAGATGATAGTCTCAACCAACGCAGTAACGGCGAACACGTAAACTGACACGCAAGGAAAGTGATAATAATAATTGTTGGGGTTTTATGTCCCAAAACCACGATATGAATATGAGAGACGCCATAGCGAAGGGTTCCTGAAATTTTGACCATCTGGTATTCATCAACGTAATACGACCGCCGCGGTCGGGATCGAACCCGCGACCTTCGGGTCAGCAGCCGAGTACCGTAACCACTACACCAACGCGGGCGATGCTAGGAAAGTGAGGGAGCTGAAGACAGAGCACCTCTGGATGACGCTCAACTACCATCCACTCGTGCACGTGGTCCGCAACGTGGACTACGTGGATTGCAAAATTCCGGAGTGAAAGCTTCTCTACAAGAAATCTGCCGAGAGGACCAAGCCTCTCAACATTACCGGTGACTTGAACGTTGACTTATCAAGACCAAACAACGTCTGGTCCTTATACTGCGTGAAAGATGGTTTGGACGTGGACAGGGCATAAAAAAAAGGCGTCGTTGCCACGTCCAGGACAGGAGGCATCATAGATCATTCCATCGTAAGATGCACCCAGGATTTCCACGAGCTGCACTATACCTCGCACTTCGCTGCACTTATACCCCTGGTAGCCGCGATCACGAACGGATCCCATAACAAGTCTGGTTCAGCTGCTGGTGCTCACTGATCACGGTGATGATGACTTCGTTCAAGAACTGTCAAGAACCCATTCTACACACACACACAAGTTCGTGAAACGTGCGTGTGTTATCCGTCATAACGGACAATTATCAGCATAACAACTGTAACGCAACTGTAGCAACTGCAACTATGACTGCAGCATACGTGCACTGCGCCTGCGCGTGCCACTCGGCTGCGTACCATATATCTAAGAGAACTCTCCTAAATGAAGCTTAGTTGCGAGTAACATCTGTCCTGTGAGTCTGTGTTCCTTCTTTGTCCTGTTCAGATTCGCGCTATCCAGTAATAAAGAATATTAGCACTACATAAGCTTACCGCACCTGGTGTTGGTTAAGCCCATGTTGCCATTGCCATCGTTACGCAACTGAAAACAACTGTTTATATAATACATATGCGACTCTTCAACATATGAGTGTGCGTATACCACTTACACATTTCGGTAGCGTCATTCCGTAACGTTTCGCTCAATCTGAAAAATTACGCCACAGGCATCATCCCGCGCATGCTTCGCATAACATCGATTCCCAGGGTACGTGGGCTCTGCCGAATTTTTCCTTGTCACTCCTTTATTTGTTTTATACTTCGAGCTCCTTACTGCTGCTATATTAAGTCCAACGCACACCGACGTTACGCCAACCGGTCCATTTTTGCAAACTGCCTCATTTCTTATTTATCGCAGCATTTCTGAACGATCTTTCGTCATCAGTGGCCCTTGGGCCATGCATCGTCACGCATAATCGTCATAACTGTAATCACAATCTTCCTGCTTATTACTACCATCACTACCACCACGACCACATTGAAAGAACAACAACAGCTGCAGTACTATGTGTTTGATAGAATCCAAAGATTGGTGGTTAATTTCAACAGCACATCTCGGAAGGGAGATAAACGTTCGTCCAAAACGTCCGTCTTCGTAACTATAATAAAATCAATGTCAAAGCAATGCATTTGCTGGCGAGCAAGCGCTTGCGTTGGGATGATGGCCGGGTTGTTTTAACGAGCGGCGATGAATCCCACTGATAAAAATAATAGGGACGCGTTTAAAGGCTCTATTCCGCAACGTTACAATATCCTTCTTTCTTTTTTTTTTTCTTTTTAATGTGGCCCGACTCAGCTCAGTCATCGGCCTCGCATAATACTCTGTGTTGCGCCATTGCGACAGTATTGAATACCGTAGCTAAAAGTGGCGCCGCATGACGCCGAATCGCTGAAGCAAAATTAGAATGTTTTTTTTTTTTACTTCACGGTTGAGCAGTATTACAAGACTATTTCTATTGCGTAACTTTTTCGAGTGAGCTGTGCAGCTGAGCATTTTTTAAGGTTTGATAGATGCTCGTGTCCATATGAAATGCTGAGAATACAACGCAAATCAAGTTTTTATTTTTTTATTTTTTAACTTAAGATGGGATCTCTGGTATTGAACGCCGCTCTACAACTACTGGTACGGGAACATAACAAAAAGTGAAGGCAGTTTCCACTAAGTCACGCAAAGCTTGGCAAAGCGAAGCGTGGGCCCATCGCCACACGTCCTCCCCGTCGACCGACACGTCCATAGATTTGAGATGCGCGGCTTCCTCCTCAGAAGTACGCACCTTCTTAGGACGCCCCATGACTCCGCACACGATCGGGTGCAGCCAGGCTATGCACTATAGAGCGGAGGTTGCGCGCGATGCCTCCGTCGGTGGGCGTGGCTTAGCTACTGCGCATTCGCGGCTTGGCCGGTTGGTGCGGTATCTGGTCGCCAGACGACGCGATGCTTGCTTCCTCTTTCTTTCTTCCTCTCTCAAATTCTTTCTCTCTCTTTCGTTGATGTTCTCTCTGTCGCTCTCCCTTTTTCTTTCTGAATTTATTTCTCTAATCTTACGCCGAGCTAGAGCAGCCTCGCTGCTAATAGCTGTGACATAAAACGAATATGTCGTGCTTGCCTTCATTTAAATTTTGGATGATATTATAGCGAGATATGTTTGAGCCGTTCTTTGTTTCCTTCAACGTGAGCCAAGTTTTGATATTTACACTAAGCGAATATTGCTTGTATTTGAAACTCCGATGCTTCGTTATGGCACACTCAGGTCTACCGAAATGAGGCAATTTAAGCTTCAAAGGCATGTTACATCAGTATATTCTTAATTATTTTTGAGCCGAGCCATTGGCATATGCAAATCTATGCGCATGCAATATATATGCTTCCGCGTTTTCAGCGCTCAGACATCTACGCAACACAGCGCCCATATCGTCCCCCTCCTGGAGTCTCTGCGCACGCCTATGATTTTTTGTACAACTTGGTAGGTGAAACGTCGCTGACATTGGCCAAGACGAAACGTATCTTGGCACTATAACGTTGTGCTACAAGAAGTGTGTCAGGAACAAGTGGTTAGACGGATGCGTATTGCGCTGGGCTTTCGATTAACCATAGCACTGTTACACGAGTTCTGTAATACACAATAAAAAGAGGTAAAATGACAGAAAACATGAACAGAAAGCCAAAGCGCTCCAAATGAATATTTGTGTTTAAATTAATACGGACGAATTTTTCTTCGACCACTTTAAAAGCCAAATCTAATACTTCATGTCAAGGGGAAGATGAACGATTCAAGGTATATTTTCGTTTCAGAGTCCCGTGTATACTTATTTGGTTGCTGGGAACAAGTAAAGGGGAAACATCGACATTGACAGATGGCTGCAGCATGCTGAAATATTCACAAGTATCTCCACTTCGTTTGGATGCATTTGACATGCTGTAAAAAAAAAAAAAACTATCCTCAGTTTTATTCTGCTACCTGCTACTGATTGAGGCTTTGCAACTTAGTGCAATAAAAAAACATTTCAGGCAGTGCCTTTCTGAGTGCCACAATTTCAGGTCACGGTTGTTACCTTGGTTCCACGTAGTGCAAGCGCGGCACGGCTGAATTATATTCGAGTGAATTGCGCTCGCATGCGCGTGACAGCAAATGCAAGCTACACAGAAGTTTTCAACACATCTGGATAGCGAAGAACATCCAACATGTCATTAGAAAGAAAGAGCAAAAGAGCGCTGCTTACTCTGTATGTGTTGTTTTCTTTCACAGCTTGCGTCGTTGTCGTTGCTGTTGAGCAGTTACGTGTGCATTTCGGCAAGTGTCTTATCGCGCACGGCACAGTACTAATCGATTCGAACGCGTCGAATCTCTGAGTGCTCTTCACTGTGTGCATGCGTGCGTGTTTGTGCGCGCATTTGTATTTGCTCAATGCCACAGGCCATCCGTGCGTATTGATTTGAAAGCATAATGCGAAGAAAACAGTGACAAAAGTGACATCTCCACCACCATCAAAAAATGAATGAAGTAGTCATAGAAGACAGGAAAAATGGCGGGAAAATGAAAAAAAAAAAAGATAGCTTAGACAGAAGAATGAGTATGAAACAAAAATCCCGCAAATGTGTGCAGTTCTCATTAACAGGTATACAAAAACGTGAAAACAGATGGTATGTTATTGCCAACACCGAGAACTTGGGTGCCAATCAGACACGATGTAGCCATGGTAACAACAGTACCTATGAGTTGGCCGTCGAATAACCGTGTGCGGTGGATGCTTCGTGAATCTTACTGACCTTTAATTTTTCCTCGAAGGCATTTTTGTTGTTATGAATAACTGAAATGGGCGACGTGAAAATGCATCACACATTATCACAAATTTAAAAAAAGGTAAATATAAAATAACGCATAACTGTCCGATACTAAAGACACTCTACAGATAAACAAGATGTCATATGAGTTAAAAGTGCATAATAAATTGACGCAATACAGATGCTGAAAACACGAAAAAATTCATGGGCACTTGCGCACTGTAGTGTGAGGAAAAGTTTAGAGTGCAAACATGACGCCGTTTCCGTGCGCATATTGCCTTTCCTTTGCATTCTTTCCCTCTCTCTCTCTCTCCACACACACACACACACACACACACACACACACACACACACACACACACACACACACACACACATATATATATATATATATATATATATATATATATATATATATATATATATATATATATATATATATATATATATATATATATATAGTGTTATTGAGCGATGACGTATCTATTTAGTTGTGATGACGGGTACCTGCCTTATCGTTTTACGTTTTTTGCTTTTCTGGTTTGAATAATTTCTTTAGGATGACCTCAGTTATGGTTGTACAAACGGAATACCTCGAAAAGTACTTTGCCGAGGTTATTGTGATGTTTGAAATTTTCGCGTAGCTAAAAACAATAATCTCACTTGCATTTATTGTGTATAGTTTATTCGTTTGCAAAAACTGCAAAACTGAATCCGGGAACTATTGAAGTTACATGTCTTTACCGCGAATTTCAATACTCTGGTATCATATTAAAGGTACTCTGGTATCATATGCAGTTTTGTTTTGCCTGTTATATAATAAAATCTGCTTTACATAACAACTGGTCGTGCACGTCATGTGCACATCTCCACGCTCTAACAAAAAAGGACTAAAAGGGGTAGGGAGGTTAGTCCTTTTAGGGATCAACTGATTTGCCACAACCAATAGTCCTTTTGGGGATGAACTGCAAGGGGATAAACAGTTAGTCTTTGAAGGGTTAACTGCAAAGGACTAACGGTTGCTCCTGTAAGGAGTAACAGTTGATTTTCGGAAATGGTCCCTGAAGGAGCAAATGTTCCTCCTGTAAGGATTAACAGTTGGTTTTTGGAAATGGTCCCTGAAGGACCAAATGTTACTTCTTTAAAGAGTATTGGTTGATCCTCAGAAATGATCGTTGGGAGAGCAAATCGCGCTTCGCAATTGCAAAAAATGGTGGCGAAGTTCCTGCGCTCTTAGGAACGGACATTTCACGGAAACATGCCACTTAAATAGTGCTTTAGAAAAGGTACGCAACTTATATCAACTTATATGTAATAACTGCTATTATTGCATTCAGGGAGCGCTTGCAAGCAATAATGCTGATCATTCGAATTTACTTTGCCGAACTTGAGAGAAAATGTGTATACCGGCTTCAAGACTTGCCCTAGCGAGAATATTTAGTTGCGTGCCCTGATCTTTCAATCCTTTAAAACACTTTGAATCCTATGAACAAGGTAAGAACTTGGCGAGAAGTGGCAAACCACGACACGGGAACACAAGTCATATGAATAACACCAAACACACACACATGCACAGTGATTCAGGTTACCAACGGTTTTGATTTCTTGATTGTGTAAGTTGCAGATAACCCACGGTGTTCTATAAGGTATTCAAGGAAGAAAGAAAAACACGATTCTATTAACATCAATCTTTATTTTTACGAAAACACCAAAAAGGAACGAATGGCATCATTTAGTTGGTGTAGGGCCTGTTCCCGAATTACTAGGGCGAGTCCTACCTGGAAGAAATACAAAAAAGAAAATTTTGTTACAAAATAAAGTGGCTAGAAGAGAACGACTTAATCACGTAAGCCCCAATAATTGCGCAGTCGCATGCTCAAAAACGTGCGATGCACAATGCTTTTTTAGTCTTCATATTATTTATAATACAATGTACCAAGGCAATGAAAATAATAAACGTACTTTCAAAATTAGCAGAGGGACGTTGTTTGCAGAGCAAGTAAATCCAGCAATTGTTGACCACACCTCGATGTGACGGCGTCCATCTCTGAAGCTTTGCAGAAAGGAAGCTGCGATGGAGTCTTGCATGTGAGCTGAGGTGTCCATTTTTCCGCAGGAAAGTTACGATGCTGGGTCCAATAAACAGCCGGTACACAGAAACAAACGCGCATGCGCGTCCACAATTGCTGCACATGCAGCGAGGTATGTTCTTCACAGCTGCGTTCATAGTCTGCCTAAATAGCGGCACTCGCTGACCGCGAAACAAGAGCAAGATAGACCACAAGTGACGAACACGACCAGCACTCGACACTCCGGCGAGCGATACTGAAGAAAGAGTGCGGCGCGGAAGGATACCCAACATAAGCGCTGAAACGTCCGTCAGATTTACACGATTGTCACCGCCAGTGAATATTGGGAAGCTTATTGGTGAACTAAGTTTCAAGTTCTCATAATTGATGCCACAATATTAACACCCTACAAATTAAATTAATATTTTCTCGCGTTATTTTCTTGATCGCAGCAGTAAGCGGGCCGACGCGCCGATGCCTTCTTGTCATCTGTGCAGTCGACATTTGGAACATGCGTTCGCCGAATTTCTTACCCCTCAGGTCATCGCCACCTGCAACCTGCACCGCGACAGAGTAGAAAGGAGGGCTTCGGAACAATAGGGCGCACCTGGCCGAGAGCTAAGCTCATGACCTTTGAAAGAGGCATTCGTGGGTCTACAATCACTGCTTCGCGTTCGATGCTGAGCCTTGCTGCAAACAAAGGCCACAGAAAAAACGTCTTCACTTCAACCTCTACCCGCGGGAGTAAATGCAACCGTTCGTCCCCTCATTAGTCTTTTCCGAGGTATGTCTATAGTCCTCCGAATTTGCACACGACACGCACTTCGCGACAGTTACTCCTCTCGCGGACTAACGACACGATTTGAGGACTAACACTGACTTTACTCCCCCTTCAGCCGGTTTTTTTCTTAGAGTGCAGGAGGTCCACCTCAAGAGGCTCAATGGTGCTTTTTTTATTTTTTTACTGCCATTTTAACATGCCAGTAACTCGTACAAATATACATATCTGCATCCATCCAGTACAGTAACATACAGCAAAACGTATGCCGGTAAATAAAATAAACGAGGGGTGTTTACTTGAGTACATCAAGTTAGACGCTAGCTGTAGGCACGGGTGTTGCTGCGGTCACATTAATGTCGTGCTGCGTGCATCAATCTACCTCACGTCTCATATAATGTTAAAAAATGCTGTTGGCTGAACGCAGATGCATTTGCATTAGGCTGTACATTACACAACCCCACGGACACACTACATCGTCTTCGTTGTGCCTTTGAACACAGCCTACGTAGCCATGACCAGAGGTCAAATATCAAGATATATGGGGTGGTATACAAGCTGAATAAGTAACGTTTGCTCGGGTGCAACCCAACGTTTTCACAAGCGCACGCTCGACACTTGATATAGGTTGGGTAACTTATGACACAATATATTACGTGTCGCTGAGTCTGCATGCCTCTTGTGAGTGGCATATCAATACTGAAACGTAACCTATGTCTTCACATTATGGCTTCTTCCAAGAAGTATACCCTTTCGAATTTATGACCGTGAAAACATTAACGTAGCCAATGCCGTTTATTTCCATGGATGAAAATCCTTATTGACTTATTCAATTATTAAACAGAACGTTCGTATTTCACAAATGTTCCCTGCTCTCCACCGCGTCACACGTTTCTTTAAAGCGTCGAAGTTTCTGATGCTACCTTCGCGTACTTTTATTTCTTGGGATACGGATAACTTTTTCAAAGTGCAGTAGGCAATGCTGCGTTTCTGCAATAAGCAGAGTTTATCGCCTGGCTCTCGTGGCGAGATGCTAGAAAATATTCATGTCCTTTTGAGACTCACAGAGCTGTTGGAGCATCGTGAAATAAATTGCGAAGTAAACGAAAAGGAGGAAAGAAGAAGACAAGATGTTTCTTCTTGTTCTCTTTTTTTTTTCGCGCTTTATTTCATCATGTACGTTTACCAACTCGCCCAACTTTTCTGTTAGAGTTGCGCCCTAGTAACGGTTTAGAAGGCAAAGCGATGGCTATATTCATAGAAAGTAAGGAAGCCATCCTCACCGAGGAATGTAATATAATTTCATCGTCACAACGTGGCTTGCGATGCGCGTGTTGTTGGGTGGCGCCTGTACAAAGAAGGACTGAGGACTGTGCCAATTTTCTTTGCTCTCAGCCCAAAGGAAGTGGGTCAAGGAGACTCTTTAATGCACGCCCCTGATATATACGTACAGACTGTAATATCTTTCAGGGAGAGGGGGGGGGGGAGAGGTGTTGATTCCCGTCCTGTCTGTGACCACAGAGGGAGCCAACACTAAAAGCCACAAAACGGGCGCGAAAGTGTTCGAGACCGCACAGGACGCAATGCGAAAGCAATATTCCAGGAAACCCGTCGCGTCACTTAGCGCGCGCAACTAACTCAAATTGGCGCGCCCAGAAGAACCCTGGTCTCACCTCTCTTCTATCTTCCCGCCCGCATTAGTGGTATTACCGCCTGCCATTACTCCTCTACCGTCGCGATCCGTGTCAGTAAGAAGAATCTTGGACACCAAAGTACCAGGGGGCGAAACGCGGGAGTGGGAAAATTGAGAAAACGAACACATTCGCCATGGCGTACGTTTCGTTCCGGCTTTTCAGCGCAAGCTAGAACCAGCTTCGCTACGGCGCTCGTCACAAATGCGGAGCACGCGAGACGCCGGCTGTAGGACCAGGCGGCCCCCTCAATATCCGTACTCCAAGATGCTGGCGGTTGCTCGCTGCAAGCGCTTGCTTATCGCCGCTTCGGCAAAGTTGTTGCAGACCCACTTTCACTAAGTAAGGCGATGGAAAGGAGAACTGGCAAAGAACGCGGGCCCCTAGAGCGTCGTCGTTCGTAAGACACCCTCTCTTGCCTCGCAGCTACAAGATGGCTTTTCTCTCGGCCTTTTTCCTCCCAGGCTATTGAAATTGCGGATACGGTCATTGGGTCCAGGCGAAGAAAGAAAAAAAAAAGAAGACTTCGGCTCGCATAGCGTACGACTTAGATAAGGCACAGATGCAATCGCTTATCTTTCCGGTGTAGCGCAGAAGAAGCGTTGAGCGCGCCAGTGCATGACTTCATCGGCCATGGTTGCACTTGTGGGTATTGTTATCGCCCAGCGCCTTCGCTAAATCAAATGTAAAATTTATAAAAGCTCTTACAGGTGGATCAAGAGAGGACCTCATCCACACTCCTAGTGGATCTTATATGGAGGAGTTTTAGCTCTACATACCACCAGAGCACTACTTGCGTTTTCGCCACTACAGCTTCAAAACAAAGGATGGAAGCTTAAAGGAAGCTTAAAATTTCGTTCTATAGAATTTATTCGCTAACTATATTGCAAGTTTCTGACAGCCATATTACAGCGGCGTCCTCCTTGTCTGTCTTCTCTTGGTCCCTCGTCTTTAGTTCCGCTGCTAGAACCAGTGTTAGCTATAAACCAACTAGCTCCGGTGAATACTGTGTTGATAGTGTTCACTTGAAAAACAGCATATCTATAACAAAAAAAAATCACATGATAAATATACCACAAGGTCGGTATTCTGTCTTAATTATATGATGATCTGTGACATTTTTATCTGGTTTCTCATATGATGCTGTGAAATTATTGGTGTCACATCACATTTTTTATGACTGAACAATAGCTTTTCGAAAATGGTTCAGTTGTGCTAAAGTTCTCCTTTACTGAAAGTCTCAACGTTGACTCTTAAATATTTTAACAGATCTTTACCACCTGTTTAAGAAGGCAGCCCCGCCGCGTTGGTCTAGTGCTTATGGCACTCGACTGCTGGCCTGAAGGTCGCGGGATGGAATCGCGGCCGCGGCAGCTGCATTTCCCATGGAGGAAAAATGTTTGAGGCCCGTGTACTTAGATTTAGGTGCACGTTAAGAACCTCAGGTGGTCGAAATTTCCGGAGCCCTCCACCAGGGTTGCCACTGACTTTCGAGTAAATGTCGCCAAACAACGAGCGGAAAGTCGCCAAAAGTCGCCATTTTTTTAGAAATTTCGCCAAAAAAGTCGCCATTCTAGATGTGTGCGGCATATCCTAGTAATAGAAATTTTCACTGATGTATAGCCCCGTAGAATACAGTACCATTCAAAGCCCTTAAAGTATCTTGACATTTCTCAATGCCAGGCGCATCGCCCCTTCACCATGGGAGTGCTTGGTGCACCTGGTTCTCCGACTAGCCGCAAGATGTGCGCGGAGGCGCAAGTATGAAAGGATAAAACGCTCATGATATCCTTCCATCCCTGTCCGCTCGTTTCAAAGGTAAAAGTGTGGTAAACCTTGGGCGAAAGCCCAGAAAGCGTTGTTTGTACACAGCTTTACATCCTCTCATATAAAAAAAAAAGGATTAACAGGTTTATTGAAAGTAGTAAGACAGAATTTTTACAGGTATCGTTCATTAGTGAGTCTTATACATTTCAGTGTGAAATTATATGATACCGGACGCCACTGTCCCTTTCATATAGAATCACTTATATCTACCCGCGTCAATCTAGTGCGTTATAATTGAACAGGTAGACATTGTAAAATGTTATATAGCAATTTTTTTTCATTGCACACGCTCACCAAGAACAGTAGAAGATGCCTGAATAAATAATTTTTTATTGCACGAACACCCGCGTATCCGCCCATCTTCGCTATACGAGCTCGATTAGGGGATACTGCAGCGGTGAATAGGTCGCCAAGCTATTCACTATAGTTGGAGCTTTGGCGGAACAAATGGCCGGAACACACGACCAACCCGTCATCTAGCCCTTTCAGAAGCGAAACTTTAGCGAAGCTCTGAAGCATATAGATGTTAGAAGCATCTAGATGAATTGAGGAGATACACACGAGTTACAGGACGGACATACAGAACGGCGCGTAATGTGCCCCTCAAAACCTAGAAAAATACAGAGAATAGTGCCGCTCATTCGTTGGGAAGGCACTGAGCTTAGGATGCATAACTCAGTGGAGACCTAAGCTGAAAATCGCCAAAAATTTGCCATGTCGCCATTCATAATTTTAGGTCGCCACGGGCCTCTCAAATTCGCCAATTTGGCGAAAAGTAGCCACCATTGGCAACCCTGCCCTCCACTACGGCGTCCCTCATAATCATGTCGTGGTTTTGAGATGTTAAACCCCAGATAATAACATAATAATAATAATAATAATAATAATAATAATAATAATAATAATAATAATATATTATTATTATTATTATTATTATTATTATTATTATTATTATTATTATTATTATTATTATTATTATTATTATTATTATTATTATTATTATTATTATTATTATTATGAGGATCGCCGCAAGGGGGCCAGCAGAGCTGACTTGATCTAGATGTGGTCCCGTTTCAACGTGAATTTCCCGAGGACTGCCAACAGGAAGCAACAGAACGCCTGCATCAATCGACTCAGCTTGGAAAGTGGCATCGAGAGACACCACCCACAACTCTGTGAGTCGATTCGTCACGGATCTACTATTCTTGAAGTAGCAAACGGCGCTTGCCGAGCTAGGCCTACCGAGGTTCACGTAACTTCTTCTTTTCCCGAGGCCACACGCCTCGCGCCTTGCGCCTCGTGCTCGCGCCCGGGCTACGAGACGGACTTTTGTAATTCGTGACCCGCACTCGCCGCGCGCTGGTATGGCTGAGCATATGCATGCAACAACCGAAGAAACTGAAAATACAGAGAACGAGCAGGAGAGAGACGAAATGACTGTAGAAGCAGCTTTCGACACAAACAGTGGAAGAACGATCGAGACTCAGAGTGTCTGGCGGCAGGTAGGAAAGAGGAAAAAACCGCAACAGCAGGAATGCACCGGGGCACGTACAAGCCAGACAGACATTGAACGACCTGGAAGTGAGACAGAAAAAAGTGACGTGCAAGACTCACGGAAACACGCTACTGACGTACCCAAGAAACACTACAGACCACCACCACTACCGGAAGATGACCGAAAAGTCATCTA
Source organism: Rhipicephalus sanguineus (assembly GCF_013339695.2). Lineage (NCBI taxonomy): Eukaryota > Metazoa > Arthropoda > Arachnida > Ixodida > Ixodidae > Rhipicephalus > Rhipicephalus sanguineus. The sequence goes on along the minus strand of NC_051180.1, from coordinate 37,255,756 downwards.
TCGACCACAGCCCGGACTGCAACTCTCAAAGTGGTCAACAGTAGCAATCACCTATGCGTTAGCAAGGGCTAGCAAGATGGACCCTGAAGCATTCCGGACAAAAGTCACAACTCAAGTGCAATGGAGCCAAAATCTTATCATAGCAAACACTCCGGACAACGATGTTGCCTTCGAAATCCTCCCAAACATTAAAACCATACAGTTGGACGGAACCGACTACAGCTTGATACCATACATCAAAACCCTGGCGGAAGTGTCAATGGGCGTCATACACGGTCTAATACCAGGAATGACAGCGGAACAACTAATGGAAATGGTGAGGGCAGATGGCTACGAAATTGTCAGCGCTAGAATGCTTGGAAGATCGACCTCGGCCATCATCTATTTTCACGGACCGCATGTTCCATTCTACGTAAAAGTGGAGGGAGCCCAAATCAGATGCCGACCATACCGGAAGACAGTACAGTATTGTAAAACCTGTGGAGCCCTAGGACACCGGCAGGACATCTGTCCGCAACCAAAACCAAACTTTTGCTTTAAGTGCTGCCAGTCCAACCAACCACCTGAACATCAATGCAATATGATATGCAAGATCTGCAACCTCCCTCACGAAACTGCGGGAAAAGACTGCAAGCGAAAGCTGAAAGCAGCTCCACCTCCTTTCCATGTGCGGAATCAACGCTTGAAACTACAGCAGCAGCAGAGGTCGAAGCTGTCTTGGTCAGTCGACTCAGACTCGTACTTCCCACACATTCTTTCGGGCACTACAAGTGACAGCGTCTCTTGCACACAAAGAAGGAGATCGACATCGAGGGGTAGGTCCCGCTCCCGATCTAGGTCAAGGTCAAGGTCAAAAAAGGCAGTGAGTTATGCAGAAGCTGCCAAAAACAGCTCCACCTCCTTCTCCGAAGCACCCATAACACAAGTGCCCGAGGAACACGAAATTGCAAGGCTCCGTAAGGAAATTGAAAACTTAAAGCAAGTGAACCATGAATTGCTTAGAAGATGCAACGACCAGCAGACTTTCACCAAGCAGCTTGAAAATATGGAAAAGAGACTAGAAGAAAAACAGGATGCCAAGCTCCAAGCAGCCCTAACACCTATCCTGCAGCAACAGCAACAGCAACAACAAGCCATTCAGACACTCACGACTACAGTAAACCAACTTAAAACAACACTTGACGGGTTTATCGCCCACGTTGACAAAACCTTTGCCGAAATTGGAGCACGAATGGCAACTCTGGAGAAGACATCTGAACAAAACAGAAAGAAGCCAAAGTACCCAGTCAGAGAAGCACGTATGACTGACACCATGGAAGGTCAAGATGGATAGCACATCCAAGGATAACACACGAGACAAGCACACAAGACTCAAGATATGGCAGTGGAATTGTAGATCCATCAAATCCAAAAGGCAGAGTTTATCACAACTAACTACTCAAGAGAATCCAGACGTTATAGCCCTGCAAGAAACCCAATCAGGCACAATCAAGATCAGAGGATACGAAACTTATATAGCGGAGGGAAGGACACGCACGGCAATCCTAATACAGAAACTGCTTGTTGCACAACAGCATCCTATTGACATCTGCATCGAACACACCTTTGTAGAGATTCTTCCTAGCAAGAAAACGAATCAGAGCCTTTTCATTCTCAACATTTATAGTCCCCCGAGGGAATCTCTCGCAAGCTTCGATGCACTTCTGAGAGAAGTGAAGAAGTATGCAAAAGGACACAAGCTCGTGGTGGTGGGTGATTTCAATGCGTACCACACGGCTTGGGGTTATCACAAAACGGACAAGAAAGGAACCAATGTCCACGACACAGCACAACACCACCAGTTAACATTGTGGACGGACCCGCACACCCCTACAAGAATCGGAAACAGTGTATCAAGAGACACCAACCCGGATCTCACCTTCACAGCGGGGATATCCAAAGTGGAATGGACGAGACTCGAAGAAACTCTGGGAAGTGACCACCACTTGGTGCAAACGGAAATAATCTACGAAAGGGCACCCCTCAAGATTGGTAAAGCAAAAATCACGGACTGGACTGCTTTCCGAAAAGAAGAGCTCACACAAAGTATTGAAGACCTTGAGGAGTGGACCAAACTCACGACAGAAAAAGCACAGAAGTACACGAAGGAAATTCAACTGACTATTGAAAAACCAGCTGCGGATCCTCACCTGCTCCACCTGTGGGAAGCTCGTAGAAGCCTTATCCGTCGATGGAAGAAACAGAAACGGAACAGGGTCCTAAAAAAACGCATAGCGGAGCTAACCAGGCAAGCCGACAAATACGCCGATGAATTAGCAAGGCAAAACTGGAACCAGATGTGTGACAGACTCCAAGGAACATTAAGTACCCGTAAAACCTGGAACATCCTCAAGTCAATGTTGAGTACTACGGAATCAAAAACAAATTCCAGAAAGAATCTCGCAAAACTCATTCACAATTACGGGGGCTCGGAAAGTGAAATCCTGCAAGAATTAAGGAAGAAGCTGACGGGAGGTGCCCAAGCTGCAGCGATTCCTCCTTTGCACCTAGATTACACAGGAAAACCAAATGATGAACTCGATCGCCCGTTCACTCTGGGAGAAATGGCAGCGGCACTGGCAAAACTTACTCGAAACACAACCCCAGGTAAAGACCGCATAAATAACAAGATACTCCGCAACCTAGGCAAGAAAGAGGAAGACTATCTCCTAAAAACTATCAACGACAGCTGGGAAAGTGGGACCGTTCCAGCAATCTGGAAACATGCTGACATCGTCATGATTCCGAAGCCGAACAAACCACTGGGAATAGGAAATATGCGACCTATATCCCTGACATCCTGCGCCGGTAAGCTGTATGAGCATATGGTCCTTAACAGACTAACTCCATACTTGGAAGAAAACCGCTACTTGCCTGACACCATGTATGGATTCCGCCACTATTTATCAGCGCAAGACATTTTATTACAGCTGAAGGAGGATGTCATTGATCATCTAGGCAAGCACAGCAAGAGCGCAGTCTTGGCATTGGATGTGAAAGGAGCCTTTGACAATGTCTCTCATAGGGCGGTACTGAGGAACCTTCAGGACACGCACTGTGGCGAAAGAACGTACCGCTACGTACGAAACTTTCTCACCGGCAGAACAGCAACAGTGCGCCTTGGCAGTCTGAAATCGGACCAGTTTGAAATGGCCAACAAAGGAACGCCTCAAGGCTCCGTTATCTCGCCACTCCTTTTTAACATTGCCATGATGAAACTGCCGAACATATTGAAAGAAATAGAGGGGATAAGACACGCCCTATATGCAGATGACCTAACCATCTGGACAACCGGTGGCTCTCCAGGAATGCAACAGGACGCACTTCAAGAGGCGTTGGATCGCACAGAAAACTACCTCAATACTTGTGGGCTCACATGCGCTCCCGAAAAATCCGAGCTTCTTATACTAAAAGCTAGAACAAGAGGACGACCACCAATAGGTGAAATCCCAGAACCAGAGCTTTGGATGAATGGAGTACAAATACCTAAAGTAGACTCGCTTAGAGTCCTTGGTCTGCACATCCACAAAGACGGATCGGGCGCAGCCACCTTACCAAAACTGCAAGCAACCGTCACGCAAGTCGCGCACTTGGTACGACGGGTATCCAACAAAAGGCATGGCTTGAAAGAAGAAGACACAATCAAAATCATCCAAGCGCTCATCATTAGTAGAATTACTTATGGGACCCCTTATTTAGACCTCAAGAATGCAGAAATTGAAAAACTGAATACCCTCATACGAAAGGCCATCAAGACTGCCATAGGGATCTCTGAACGTGCTTCCACACAGCGACTACTACGCTTAGGTCTCCACAACACCTGGGAGGAGCTCGTGGAAGCACACAAAGTGAACCAACTCGAGCGACTTAGACTTACTGAAACAGGACGGGCTACACTTCGAAGATTAGGCTATCCTGAAGCCATACAACAATGTGATGAGAAAAGGCCTATCCCAGCAACAATTCGACAGTACATCTCGGTAAGCCGCATCCCACGAAATATGCATCCTACCTACCATCTAGGAAGAAGAAAATCCAGAATAGAGAAACTGCGACAAGACTACGGCCGAAATCCGGACACAAGATACACTGATGCAGCAAAATATTCAGGAATCCCAGCCCATGCCGTAAGCGTAGTCGACAATAAAGGAAAAGAGAGAACGGCAGCTAGCATCCTAACTACGGAAATCGATACGGCTGAAGAAACAGCCATAGCGCTGGCCATCTCAACCTGTGCTGAGGAAGCAATCATACTAACCGATTCACAAGCAGCTTGTCGAAATTTTCAGAAAGGAAGAATTTCCAGGCAAGCCTTACAAATACTCACAGCTACAGCAAAGAAGAACCTACCAGAAACGTACATCGTTTGGACTCCGGGTCACGAGTCCCTGATGGGAAATGAGGCAGCCGACGCTTCCGCCCGAGCTCATGTTCACCGGGCCTTCCCACAGGACTCACTTAGGAGGAAAGATGATGTACCCAAAAAGTACAGCGACATCTTACAGCACTACAGGCTAGGCCGAAGAACTTATCCGCCAGCTCACCCCAGCCTAACTAGGGAAGAGGCAGTAACCCTCAGGAAGCTGCAAACAAACACTTACGTTCACGGTATATTACTTCACCGTATCTCACCGACTGAGCACTCGTACATCTGCAAGTACTGTGATGTCCCGGACACTCTATGCCATATGCTATGGGGATGCAAACAAAACCCTAGCACCGCTACACTGACCGAAGAGCAGTGGGAGGCCAAGTTATCGGACCCAGACCTGAAGAATCAGCGAAGCCTGGTTCAACGGGCACGAGAGATGGCGAAGGCCCGCGGCTACCTGGAATAAGGAGGCCGCCCACCTTGGGCGCACAGCGCGCTTGCTCAAAATAAACGTTTATTCTCTCTCTCTATTATTATTATTATTATTATTATTATTATTATTATTATTATTATTATTATTATTATTATTATTATTATTATTATTATTATTATTATTATTATTATTATTATTATTATGTTTAAGAACACGCAAGTACTAGTTAAAAATCTGAAAATGTGTTCAGCTTCCTTCATTGAGCCATTTGCATATCGTCAGATGTAAAGATTTGAAATAGCTTTGAGGCTATGCTCGTACCCGGCAGTTTCGTCTTCGACTATCCAAAACGCACATATTAAAACAGGAGCGAAGGGTTATGCACTGCTGTGCCTCCTTTAGCGCACACAATGCAACGTCATGCCGAAGAAAAACCATTCCATACACTGCTCTTACAGTGTAACTGCTCTGCGTTTGTTGCTATGAGCCGCTCTCTGCCTAAGACACGGTTCTCCACTGGCATGGACACGATGCACGACTACATGCGAGCGCGCTCCCTGCGCTCTTGGCTTTCCGGCAATACGTCCCTCGGCTGCAATACTTTCTTAATTAACGTGGCTCTCCTTATGACAAGAAGGCAATTAAGGAAGATACCTTAGGAGCCTTAATGGTTGCTGTGGCCATCTGCGCAATCTGCAAACTTTATTAACCGGATTATAGTTAGTGTTTTGAAAGGGAGAGGAAAATTTTTGAAGAGATTGCCTTAAAGGGCCCCTAAACCACCCAGAGGTCGAAATTTAGTTGGGGTGTAGACAGTTGTGCACGAGTCCTACAACGAACAAGTAGCTGTGAGAATTTTTCGAAACGGTGCCATAATAGCGGAGTTACATGTGTTTGATGATCTAAACGCTGCCATAGCTCGTTCCACTCTTTCCTTCGCTACCCTCCACTCGTCTGCTGGTCTCCTCTCCCAAGGCCGCTTTGCCCTCCTCACCGAGTGGCCCTCCCAATAAAAAGTCACAGTTTCGCCGCAACAGCGAAGCAATGAATGCGATAGCAATAAATTGTAATGTAACGCGAAGAACGGAAAGCAGCTCGAAATTGCCAGCGCGTCGCTCGAGCCCAAAGGACGCATGAAAAGAAAGCACACAGGACGAGCGCGAACTAATGCGTCACAGCTTGACACTTGAAACGCACTGCTCAAACATAAAGCAGGACGCACGAAACGAACGAACAGGTACACACAAGAGGAGCGCGAACTAATTATCACAGTTGTTAATTATTTCTGTTTGAACAGCGCGCTCCTTTCGCAAACGCGGCCGCTGCAGCGAGTAGGGGCAGCGAGCGATGCGAAGCACCCCACCGGCCGCCCCTTCTTTCCTCGAGACAAGCGCACGAAAGCGACCACGCCCTGTAGAGCGAAGAGCAACGGCGTTCGCAGAAGCGGGGCGACGATCTTTAAGGCACGCCACACGCGCGCATGTCGCGCCATCTATGTGGCCACTAAGAAAGCATGATGAATTACGTGGTGTATATAAATAGCTTGCCGTTAGCAGGCTGAAAGACGGTGCTGTCGTGGCCTAACGTGTAACGCGGCGGGCTGCAAAGCGAGAGGTCGCCCGTTCGATTCCGCGCGTCGGAAAGAATTTCTGAACTATTTTTCTTTGTGGCTTTTCTATATATATATACATACTTATACATATACGGTGAATGACGGCGACGGGGACGGACATTTTCCAGCCGAGACTGTCCATATAATTGCTCTCGCAATAAAAGTGGCTGACTGGGCTAGCCCTCCCAATGTCACGTGACATACCGTCATCGCTGACGCGCTCTTCGAAACAGCGGGAACTTCCGGTTGCCGCGACTCCGTGAACTCCGTGCTTCTCGGCTAACCGCTGTTGCTGCCGTGCCGGCCCGTGCTCGTACGAATCGTGCCGGTATGGACCCTGTGTTGCGCGCACGCCTTCATAGGATCACCAACGTGATGGACCCGTACGGTGACACGTGTCGCGTCTTTTCGTTTTTCCAGACGGCTCTTATGCAGCCAAGCACTGATGCGGGAAAGCCATCGCAAAACACTGTCGGATTCAGTCCGCGCAGCTTATCAGAGCGCGAGGTGTGACTGTGCTAGTACGCTAGCGATTTGGCAGTTGCGTTACGGGCCGCAGTTGCCGATTCGCAAGCACGCACACGCGGGCAACACGACGAAGAACAGCAAGGAGCGCGGGCAGCTGCTTGTAGACTAACCGGAAGTCGTAGGTTCTTGTTCGACCAATCGCAGCATCGCCTGCATTCCGCATCACATATTCGGCACGCTGGCGTCACTCGCGTCGTAGACCGCAAGGGCCCGGAGAGGAGAAGAAATTGTTTCTTGCAATTTGTGGCGCGCCCACGGCTTGTAGCGCTGCCACGTGTGGCATCGTTGATCGTGGCGGCATTCTGTACACAATTCGCGTGCTTACTTGAAATGTTTCAAAAAATATCGGAGGTGGTTTAGGGGCCCTTTAGCATTTATTGAAAAAGCCTTTACACAATGCCAGTATAATTCAACGTGCTGTGTGCGCACGGATTTGGTAATTACGTGCGCTATTTAGAATTGAAGGGCCCCGATTTTAAAACGACCGTGGACAAGCTCGTTCACGAGGTAAAGATTTTCTGCAAAGCCAAAGTTATTGGACCTTTTCTTGTGTGGAAGTTAGCGCTCGTCAGTCCTCTCGTTTCTCTTGAACCTGCAGTTTTCATGTGTTCTTACCATATTTGGGTGGAAGAGGGGGAGAGTGAGGAATGTAATATATTATATATATATATGACATTTCGAAATAATTCGGGTCTGGGTCTCCTCTCTCTTCTTCAAATTACAGGGGAGGGGAGAGGGAGGGTGGTTGTAATGACCACTGGAAGGGGCAATGGCGGGGCATCAGGAACTAAGGAAGTAGAGGGTGCCTCAGAAGTGGCTGTTGTCGACTCCGCCACGTCATCCGAAGGATACTTCAGATGAGTCAGACTTCCAGGGGCAATTGGGCGCGCTTGTGGAAAACCTGCTTGCGAAGGAGAGTTGCCTGATTCATCAGGCAACTCTCCCAACCTCGCCACGCCGAGGTCTTAGCAAAAAGGCTATACCTTCAGTGATGGCTGGCTTCAGTGCTGCGATTTCAAGATGATTGCTAAAGTCACTATTAGGAAAGATCGCTCGATAACATTTGTTACTTAATAATGTATTGGTGATCACCGTGCTCAACGCCGACTTCGATGCAAAACTGTTACAGCAGAAAATAGGACCCTTTTTATAATTGTAAAGCTACCTTTCCCGCGATTCAGGTAGCCCAACTAATGGCAGCTAGTCTCTTCCGCAAACAGCATGTTCAAGCGCAGTTTGCTTGCGCTATGGCGCTGAAAATGTCTACTCAGCTCTGTTGACAGAAACATGCATAATAGACAAGCCTTAGCACGTGCAACTATAGGACCTCTTCACAACCTGAAGCACAACAGGTGCCGCCATTAGTTGGGCGAACGTGCAGCGCAAGGAAGCGCACTTGCGAATTATGTAAAGAGAACTATTTTGTCTTGAATTAGCTGTTTCTGAAAGTCTTAGAAAGTCGCCAAAGAAACACGCACCATATTAGAAATTCAATCTCGAATGTAGATTGTGAGCATACTTTTATCTCTTTGTTTTCGCAGTCTGAGCTTTTTCGACTTCGACGCTGCTCCTTCAGACATGTGAAGAAGCTTTATAAGGTGCAGGGGAGCGAAGAGAACTCATTCTTTAACGATGCAAGTTAATCGATAATCAAAAATGGGTGATTTCTTGATCGAGTTGTATGGGATATACGCTTGACACACGTTTCCGCCGCGAGTGGTGTTAACTTAGCTTCGGCAAACAAGTTTAATCACCGCAGTTAAATCTGGCAGACTCTGCAAGGTTGGCTTCGCTGCCGTCCTCCGAGGCACTTGACGATCGACGAGCACATTGTCATTAGAAAGACTAGTCCGCTTTAGAAAGCTTAGCGATCGCGAAGACCTTCCACAAACACGGACGTGCTTATCCAGTGCAAAGAGAAAATGATGATATCCGATCAATAAGTTTCCCTTTTTCGCTAGTTGTACGAAAGAACAAAGAAAAGGTAACAAGTAGGTTCCTAAGATTCAAAATGAAGGGACCATTACTGTTCCTCAAGAAAGGCTTTCCTTTGATTAAAGTGCACCTCGCAGCCGTGTTGCGCGCAGCCTAATGCTTTGCTCTCAGCACGAAAATCACTAAGTATATCAAAGAATAGTCTTAAGGAACTTTTATTGCACACTTACCCGGTGCGTAATTTTTTTTTTTTTTTTTGAAATTCGCGACATCACGATCTTTAGCAGAGAACAACAAAACAAAACGAAAAACTGGATAGCTGCTATGTTGCCACGTGTCCATCGTGTATGTTCTTCTTTTTTTAATAAGCTCTTTTGTATTTTGCTGAGCCTTGTCATTCTGCATTTTTCGTTTAGACCACCGCGTTCGACGCTTGCTTGATGACATTTGGTTGCTCCAGGTAAAATGTGCCAGTCTATAAAAATATACTGTAATGTTCTATGGACGTCTTAACCCTTACCTAAGGACTAAAAGATTTCCCTGGATTGAGGCAAAGCAGCAAAAACAGCCTTCCTTTCTAACTGTGACTACAAGTGAAAGTATGTTTGCTTTCAACAACAACTACAAAAAAAGAGGTTCCAGGACAAAAGGCTAAGAAGCTGAGATGGTTCCGGTAACTTATAAAAGAAGTAACTAAATATATAAAAAACAAATTAGTAAATAAATTTTCAGACTGGATTTCTGCAGTCGTAGGTACAGCATTCGTTACGTGTCAGCGGTCTGCGTGAGAGAAACGGGCGGAACCTAAGATCATTCAAAATGTCTTCGCTTACGATCACCGAAAATTGGGAATAAAAAAGAGTTAGCTTTGACATTTCTGCTTCTTCGAGAAATGGCATTAGTTCTCAGTTAGGCTGCGGACACTATATATGAATCTTTCAAAGACCTTAGAAAATAATTAAAAATCGACATGAATTGCGCCGCGAGCGACGCACTTCAATGTGGGCCTCGCGCCAGCTTTCAAAAATGCGACTTTCTAAGGGCGTCAAGACGCCGCGATAAGAATTGTCTTGGAGTAATCTCCAATGTCAATATCAAAATATTTCTACGCTTGATGTGCGCGATTTCATTTTCGATTCATGGGCGTCGCCATCTTGGGCTGTTAAACCAATGTTTCATCAGTTCTGTATGTTGTGACATGAAATTAACAAGGTCGTGAAACGTCGAATGCACCAGCCCAACCGTTTGAATGCGCATAAGCTTGCCGTACAGCACTGATCATTTAGGGATACGGCTACTGTGAAGTGGGAATGCGCGCAGCAAGCTTTCTTTCTTATATATATATATATATATATATATATATATATATATATATATATATATATATATATATATATATATATATATAATATATATATACACACACAGGGTGTTTCAAGAAATGTGTCCAACCTTCTCAAAAAATCAGGAAAATGCGATATTTGATTGCTGCCTTCAGAATTGGCTTTTCTGTAGTGGCAGGGATTTTAAGATGGTTAAAGAAATTATTTGGGACTGTAATTAAAAAAGTTAAATTAATTAACTTTTTAATTAATAGAGTTAGGTGGTTCTGTCAAATGGGAGAATTGGAGTTCTTCATGCGAGAAATCCAACCCAACTTTGAGATTTCGAAAAAGTGGCATCTAGTAATAATTACGAAGTAATGAAATTCAACCAAACTCAATGGCGAAACCTTAAGAGAAACATGGAAGAACGCAACTGCCATATTCTTCTGAGACGTCCAAAATGAGTGAATAACTTTTTCTGTAGCGCTAGGCATCTTAAGATGGTTAGAGACATGACATGCACTTTCATCCATTACTTTGCAGTTTATCCTAGACGGCCATGGGTCTAGTATTTTCGCCAACGAAAGCGTTCGCTCCGACTCCAGCGTGTGGAGTTCCTGTTCGAGTCGCCGTCTGTGTGTGTCGTGTTTGGGACATTCGAGCAACAGATGATGCACATCCTCGTGGTCGTGGCCGCACGAACATGTTGACGATGATGCACGCTGAATCCGAAATAAGAAGTGTTTTGTGTAAGCAGTTCCAAGTCTTACAGTGTGCATGCTCGGGCTAGTTGGTAGCGCTTGGGTCTGTCGCATAGGGTCCGTCGCATTAAAGAAGTTTATTGCGCTAAGAAGAAATAACTGTTCTTTACGCTTACCCTTATTGAGAATAGAGCTGGCATAGCTGAATTCATAAGCATCCACATTCAAACGAGCCAGCCCGATGCCAGGAATTTCAGGAGGTAGCCGAAAGGCTTGCTGCACTTTTTTTCTAGCGTCACGCTTTTCGATCGGTTCCCGGAGACGAGAGGTGGCCTATACACTCACAGCACGCGCTCCAGGGGTCTTACTAGCCGCGCCCCTCCACTCGACTCTCAAGGCTTTGGCGTTTCCAGTACGAGTACTACCCCGGCGCATTTCTCGGAAGCTGCTGCGAAAGCAGTGAAAGTGCGGACTAAATAGCCGCGCCACGGTAACAACGAAGACAGCGTATAAAAAGACAACTCGAGCCGAGACGACGGGGCGTAGAGGAACCAACAAGTAGGAGTTGTCGGGAGGGCGTGGGTCGGCGGAAGAATAGAACAGGGAGAAGAGGACCACTAGCTCGTCGGAGTTTACGCTTCATCAAATTCAATTGGGGCCGGCTTCTTCTTTGCAGGCCCGGCCGACTGCTTTCATTCGCTGCTGCGCGGTTCACTTTCTCGCTTACTGGGACCTTCTTTGTCGCTTTGCAGCATTTTCTCATTGGCGATGTTTCGCGTCTTATTGTCGATTCGCGTGGCGTCCGGGTGAGCGCTTGGAGAGGTCGAACGGAAGGAGTTCGGGAGCAGCATGCAGCTACGAGGTGCTCGGTTCCGAAGCCGCTTGCTTGCAGGGACGGTGACGCAGTGTTTACCAACTGCGTCTAGTGCTTGAGACAGGCCTGTCCGGTAATCCATCACGCTCGACTTGGAGGCAGCGAGGGAGACCGATGGGAGGTCGGAGAAACACAGAGTAACTGCGGACGTTGGACACTTTTCGACGCTCGGGATTCGGGCGATGTCGATGAAGGGACGCGGCAAGCGACGCCTTGATCCGGTGACAAAAAACAAATGCTGAGAATAAGAGCGGGTGGTGATAGCGTAAGAAGGACTGGTACACTGGATGAATCGAGTCATGTATAGAAACGTGAGAACATTCTAAAAAACGGTTGAACTCTTTTGAGGCACCTTTTTGTCCATGAGAAAAATCTGTGTTGCGATGAAGGTTGAATAAAGTGGAATCGGTGCTTCAGGCGTTTCGATAAGTGAACTAATCTTTGTCATAGACGGATAGGTTCACCTCCTGAACAGCATGTCTGAGGCACCTATCCTTGTTCATGCAATCTCTTTAGCACACTGTGTTTCCATCCGTCGGTTTTCACCGCCACTTTATAAAGCGCTAAAGAAATAATGTGAAAAAAACGAAATGTACACAGGAAAGCCTCGATTCATAGTATCGTGCGCTTTTCTGCACATGCTTGTTTCTTACCCTATAAAAACACAACTTTTTCAGTCCATTGCATGTTCTCTACAAACACGCGTTGTGGCGTATGGCCTGCACGCCCGTATTTGCATCTTCCGTACGGATATCTTCCGGCGCAGACAGTGTCATGCCAAAAAATGTAAACACTTCGCGTAAATGCTACGTCTATCAAAAAATAAAAAAAAGAGTAAACTTGTTTTGCTTTCGGCTTCTATATGTCAGCCAACACTCTCTTATCATGGATATCGATCGATGTTCCTTGACAGATAAACAGCACCTCGGAATTTGGAGCAGTGTGAACCAAGCAGCGACGTTGGATGCCAAGGGAAAGCGTAAGCGCGTGAGAGGATGTCAAACAAAACATGATTTGCCTGAGTATTCGACGAGGGAAAAAGACAGCAATTTCATTCTAGTTCATTTTATTTTAGTGAAATATTTATCTTTTCGCTTCCTTGTCGGTTCGCCACGATTGTTTGCTTGCTACAACTAAACCCCACGGATGACATCTCTAAATAAATAAATAAATCACACCCCTTTGCTTAAAGAAAGCTCTCTTTACGCGCGCACACACACATACTGTATGATCCAATCAATTCCGCGTTTTCTGCAAGAGAAACCGCCAGCTCCCGAAATATGTAGCGTGTAAAGGCAACTCCAAGTAACCACAGGAGAGAGATCAAACGCCGTCATTGAAAATCAATTTTGAAGCAAAATAATTTCTTGGCGGTACTTTATTGGCGGTACATCTTTAATAATTATTTTTCTGATTCACCTTCTCCTTTCACCAAAAATATGTCGCAGGCATCACATTCTTTCTCTCGTAGGAAATATCTAAGCGGTGCGTTTTCTTTGATTGCTAGGAGCATAAATATTTTCCTTCTGTCTTTTTCTGCGGGGCTCAAGTCATAATATACTCGGCACATATTCGAGTGGTTCCTATATTATTCGCGGCTGCCCTGTGATGTAATCTCATTTATTTTTACCATAATATTGCTCCGCACATTTCCGCGTTCGGAGGAAACAGGCAACAGCGACAGTGTCTCCACTGTAACCAGGGCCTGCAGCTCAAAGACGAGCACAGGAACGATAAAACATAGACGCACAAATGCCGAGAACGAAAGCATCTTAAGCGCGATGTTCCTGTGAGGTCCTATCGTATGCAGCCGGCGGCATATCGCGGCTAGCGTCTCTCATACGATGCGACAGAAGGAAGCCTTCGTCGGGAATCGAAGGCGACGTCAGATGTACGAGAGAATAAAAGGGCAAAAAAAAAATGACACCAGAGGACGCCGCCTGTGTTCGGCGATATATAGGCACCGGTGAAATAAATGGAATGACAGGGACCCATCCACAGAAAGGAGGGTCCGCATCGTCTTCAAGAAAGAAAGAAGCCAAAAGCCAGCGCGATATTGTTACGAAAGTGGAGCTCCACTGTTTGATGCTGCAAACAAGAGATCGCAAATGCTACCATTCCGTGCGCGTGCTATGCCGTCTATATTAATATATTTGGTTTTGTTTTAGTCAGCCGATGGAAGCCGTGTACAAGTTCTGAATGCGATGACACTAACAGAGATGGGTATTTATTTATCTATTTTTTTAGTCTTAAACAGGCAACCGAATCATTCCTGTCAGCGTTCACCAATATACACGCTATTTCTGGGTAGGCATGCCATTATGACTGTCACCTCCGATGACACCCGGAAGAAGAAGTCAGAGTTTGCAATGTCTTTCTTTTTCTCGCTGTTTCAAGCAAACGCGGACGTTGCCAACTTCTGGAATTTTGTCAGAATGAATCAATAAAATTCGTTTCGCGCGTCTTTCATGTGGCAGTGGCGACGGCCTATAAGTTTCGCGGCACCAAAGCAGGAATTTCGAAGCTTGCAATCAGCCCTGTGTCGCAGCAGCTGCTCTCTTCGATGGGAAGCGTTCTCTACGAAACATGTCGAATCGACGCGTAACTTTACTATATTGGCGGCTAATTACCTGCGATCGTCGGCAACAACCTTAATAGTCACGCCATACAATCGTATCGTAAAGTAAACCGGACAGCCAGCGTCTATACCTTTGCTGAGAACAAATGCTGCGAGGTGCCCAGACCCCGATAAATCTTAAACTTGTAAATTTTAAACTGTCGTCTCCAAGCACTTCATCTGTGACTGAACCTGTAACTCTCCTTTAGTGCTTCGGTGAAGTCTTACTTCACCGCCACGGGCTATTACATGGAGTGGCTTCTACGGAAGATCGCTCATTTGTATAGAGGAGAATAAAGCAAATTAGAGGGAACATAAACAACACAACGAGAAAAGAGAACACACAGTGAGTGCTACTGTGTGCATGGGCAGTGCCGCCCCGTCAGTGACATTCACACAGGCTAGTTGGCCACAATGAGCACAAAAGGTGACTTCATTGCTTTGTGCGCTGACGAGTGATGAGAGTGGTATTGAAATTGCCGCCTGCATGTACAGGAGGCCAGTGAGCGAACGTATAGCCGTGGCAATGCGTTACTGGGTGTTTTGCCTTTGTGACTGAAATTGAGCACGTAAGCGGGTGCATGTGCTTTCCGCAGCAGCAGTCGTTGCACGTAGCGCTGTAGTGTAGCTCATTCTAATTAGCGTCATGTAAACCTCCCAACCACAGCCGCCACAGAAGTAATTCCTCAAGTTGGTGCTGTTCGAGTGAAGGTCGGAGTTGGGGCGAATGGTTTATTCAGTTTCTCAGTTCGTGCTTTTCAGCTTAGTTAAAACGAGAGTGTGCGTCAGGTGGTAAAGCTGTCTGAACGAGTCTGTGCTGGAACTAAAATGAAAACGCATTGGGTCTTTCTGAAGTATTTAATGTTCGACTTTGTCTTGCCCAAGTAATCATTTTCAGTGATCACGCCATGGTGACTTTTCATTGATAATGTTTCTGTATATTATTTGTACATTGTCATAGTCATAAACTCTTCGTGCTGTTTTCAAAGACTATTCTCCTTTCCCATTCTTTCCTACCTCCTTTCCAGGGCTGGGCAAAGATACTTTGAAATTGTATCGCGATACGATACAAGATACTCAAGCAAGAAGTATTTGAGATACAGATACAAGATACTGCAACACTGATTGTATTCGATACGATACATTCCAATTGTATCTTAAGATACTTCGATACATTCCCGAATTTGTTATTATATATCTACACTATAATGCTGCATTAAACGCCTATGCACATCAATGTTCGCTTCCAAATTTATTAACGGCGACCAATTGTATTTCACTTGAATGGAAACTGTTATTATCTCAAAAGTTTTGTATTTCTTGCTGAAGATATATTGCTTTCTTTCCGAAACAAGTTATTGGCGTTGTGTTAGCTGATTAACGTGACTGCTCTTTATACATTTCGCTGATAGCGCTTCTTACTTGTAGCGTTTGTACTTCATGGGAGTCGCTGCTCTGCTTGTTGACCAGTAAGCGGGTTATCAACTAACCACGTGAACTTCAATAAGAAGCCTCCGCACGATGGAGCAAATACCGCTGTGGAGTTCTACCTTGCCAGTAAACATATTACGGTTTTCGCAATAACGGATCACCGGACAGGTGTACGTCACCAAGAACATGTGCAGCCCAGAAACGTTTCAGACGTATTGTACAGTTGCGCAAAGCGCTGCAGGACACCGCCGCTATTCACACTATTGCCACTTATACTAGATCCGATTACCTGGTGATCAGCAGTAATAGAATTCAGGGAAGCCTAAACAACGAAAACAAATATATCTAAGTAAAATAGAAAAGCGGTTCCGTATCAAACACAGCGAATAAGTACAGAAACACGATACACGAAGCACTGTGGCGTAATTTTTTTTACGGAGCGACACGTTACAAAATGACGCTAAAGATTTGTATAAATTTTATACGCACACATATATATGAAGAGCCACATATGTCTTATGTAACCAGTTGTTTACGGTTGGGTAACGCTGCCAATAGCGACGTGGGTATTACCAATACTAGAAGCGGTAAGCTGATATGTAGTGCTTATACGTGTCCCGAGACGACAAAAATGAATTCAGTGCCTATGGAAAATGGTGTAAGACGACTCTTTGGGACGCTCATGAGAAGAACGGAGAATTTGGTATAACAGTGTTTCTCGAATACCTTTGCGAACGTATTTAAGATGGCGCCTAATAATTTACGTTATTATAATGCCAACTCAATTTTGCTATTTTACTTAGCAGTAAGCTGAATTATCGTTACTGTATACTCAAGGCACGCCCATATTATTATGTATTTGTTCTCAACATCACCATTACATAGCAGTAAATTCAAGTGGAATATAAATATGTAAACAGTAGCAGAAACGACGCAGACAGTTAAAACTGGGAATAAAGTAGAGAGCTTACCTTGGCAGCACGGCATGTTGCAGTATGCAGGCCGGCAGAAAAAAAATAGAGTCATAGGTCTATGTCTAGTAGGAATGGTTGTCTAGTAGGAATGGACAGCTAAGAAAGAACGTCTGCTAACAATCAAACTATGATTTTAAAAACTCTTTGAATAAAATAAAAAATGACGTACGCCAAGATAACGTCTGTTAGGTGAATGCTTGTTCTGTTAAATCCAGCATCGGTACCGTTGGTACTATAGCTGTTGGAATCTTATTTACATATTAGTCAATCTCATCGCATGTAACGCAAACTTACATCCACGAGATCCTTCAAATCGCCGATGTGTGAAAGCCACGAGACGCAAAGCAACCCGCCATTCTTGCATTCTTCAGACTTCGTAACGAAGCACCACACAAGAGGAACTTGTGTGGTGTGCGAAAGGCGCCGCACGCATTGTAGTACGCGGTAAAGGAAAGTGGCTAAATGCCAAGTGGTGATGGCACTGACCAAAACTAAAAAAAATAACGATTAAACAAAAATTCGGCTGGGCGCAGATGTTCGCGCGCTCGTCTGTCGAGACGTAACGAGTGCCACCTCGTAACTCAACCAATATACAGGGACGCTCAGAGCTTATCGCCTATCCTCGCTGGAAAACTCTTGCGGAACTATCAAATAATGTCACTGCCTATAGTTTTATTCTGTTGACTTAGTGGCAGCAGTATCAGCTTGAGAAGCGAAGCTCAGCCAACGTTTATAGCTTCGCACGGTGGCGGGGCAGGAAGGAAACAGAAAAAGGAGAAGGCATGGAGGTTAACCAGAAACACTTCCGGTTGGCTACCCTACACTGGGGGATCGGGGAAGGGGAATAGAAAGACGAGAAATAGAGAGGAGGGAAGAGAAAAAAAAGGGAGAAGAGATGCAGTGCATTCACGGTGGTGGGGCGATCGCAGTATCTTGTATCTTAAGATGCACGATACATTCTTCAAAGTATCGGAAATACAGATACAGATACTTGTTTTGCGAGACGTATCGCGATACAGATACAAGATACCCAAAGTGTATCTAAGATAGTATCGAAGATACATGTATCTTCGATACTGCCCAGCACTGCTCATTTAACTTCCCTAAGTACAGGGTAGCAACTGTAAATCTCCTCTGATTAATCTTCCTTCTTTCCTTTGCCGTTCCCTCTATTTCTTTCTTTCTGCCTCTGACAGATGATCACTGCAAAAAATCGTGATGTATTTTTGTTTATTTTTTTTGACATACCTACATGTCTTCGACAACAAACTGAGGTCTCGTGTGTATTGCCTCCTTAGCTGTCGTTTACTGCACGGCAGCCGAAGAAATGAACATCGTACGCCTATAAAGATCGGCTCACCAAGTTCCTTGATATTACTGTTTGTTTGAAATGACCGTAGGGTTTTCATGCTAGTTTTTCTCACGATGGCTTCCCTATGACTTCCATAGTGCCGCAGGAGAATAGCGCGACAAAGCCATCACAATTTTGCGCCCCTTATTTTATGCGCCAAACTGATTGCAACACTGGTTTCTTCTCTTTTGTAGACGAAGCTTCCGCAATTGAAAATTGATCGCACTCTGAGGAGAGTCCTTGCGACAGTTATTGGCAAGTATGAACAGCGACACATGCCGTGTAATTCTCAATATCGCGCAATTATTAGCATTTTCCGTCCTCCCTCTTCAGAAACGTTGATCTTGTGCAGCAACCTTTCTCCAAATGATAGTTGTTAGCTTTCCTGCAGGGGACGGGCCACGTGCAGACACTCCGTTACGGGAGCGGAGCATCGGCACGTGTCCTTGGAATGTGTACGCGCAGTGAACAACACCTCGATTCCCACCGCTTGTGTAGACATAGCGGCGCGGCACGCATGACATCCGCCGCCTGTAGGCGAGCTGACCCATGGGTGTGTGCGCTTTGGGCGGTCCGGCACGGTGCGCGTTGTTTTTTTCCCGACGGAGACGAACAACGCGGCAGCAGCAGAGGCGGCGATTTTGTCGCCGCACGTCGAGTCCTTTATTTGCTGTTCCTTCGGTGCCGCTTCTCTCTTGTGGGCCAAGGGGCGGGCGATCGATCCTCCACGCGTCCTTTGCGAGCTTGTTTGGAAAGGCGGCTCCCAGCGGCAGCAACCGCCGCGAGATACGCATCAGTGGCTTCCCCGCTTGCCGCGTTCCCCTTGTTCTTCAGTGGCTGTGGTGTAGCCCGCCGCGAGCGCAAATATTTCGACGATGTCAGCCGCGATCGCGTGTGCGCTCAAGGAAGCTAGCTCAGCGTGGCTTCTGGCTACAGCGATGCGACGCTCGCGTGCTTCGAACTTGTGCGACGTGTATACGCAGCCACTGACATATGTCGAAGTTTCGGTGGATTCGGGGCGGTTTTTAGGTAGGAGCTCCGCTCGGAATGACAGAGAATGAATGAATGAATGATAAAGCATTATCTTCAGAGTAACGTTAACACGCAGACAGACGCGAAATAACAGAACCACCATCGGGACAACTAGTAGATGTTTCTGTTCCTAGTCAACGCGCGTAAAAGTGACCCCCTCGACAAACCAGAATCTACTCTTTGAACCCAAACCGACTAACCCAGCTCATAATTACCGCAGAGGACGAGGTTCGCTAACTACGCTATAGACTATATGTAGTAACCTCCCTTTGGTTACGCAGGCTTTATATCCTATCCTCGTGCAGCCATTCCCTATAGGGCGGTGTATAACGCTAGAGCCACTCCAGTTAAGCCGACCTCGCCACCTTTATGCGATTTGTACCCTTCGGTAAGCTCGAACAGACTATGAGAGCTCGCGCTTGCCCGTTGTTTTACAAGGGTAATTTCTGTGATCTGTGCAGTCCGCTTTACTGCCACAAACCTTTGATCACCCAGAGACACCGCAGTAGTCCACGTACCGACCGAGCATACATCGGCTATTCTAGGGCTGTGTCATTGTGAGGCAGCCTGGCGTGAGACAGACAGATGTATGTATTCTTATCGTGACAAGAGCTTTTCACAGCAAGCTTTTTTTTTAATGTAAGAAGCCTTTATCAGCAATGCTTTGCACAAGAACAAACACCCGAGGGCACCTCACGTCAGCAACAGAGCACCGCAAAACATTTAAGTTACGGTAACGCTCACATTATTTATCAACATTTTTCCCCAAATGTGTTCTCCGCCAGGTGAGGGGGGGGGGGGGGGGGGGGGGGAGCGGGTCGTACGTAAATAAGTAAGAGACGGTTAGAGTATTGGTGGCAGAAAAGTAGAGATAAAGTACAAAAATAAATCATTGGGTGGAAAAAAAAGTCATTCTGCCTTAAGAGGCAGAGAGATGGACCGTGAATTTATATATTTGGTATAATAACATAGATTTAATCAGTGTAGATAAGGCATTAGGACAACATGAAACAAGGAAGTTTTTTTTTCTTTATTTTTTTTTCTCCTTCGAGCCTGGTGGCAGACATGTCACCGCCCCGTTATAAAGGGGACACTCATAGCATCCAGCATCCATCGAATGGATAGGCAATGGTCCGGTATATTAGAGAGAGAAGGACGGAATACAGGAAAGCCATGGAGGTTAACTAAGCTACGTCAGTTTGCTACCCTTCACATTGGGAGGGGAATAAGGCGGTAAAGAGAGACAGAAAAATTGCGCGCAGTTTGCACAAAGTCGCGCACAGCTTGGCACAGCGAAGCACGGACCCGTCGCCGCTCGTACTCCCCGTCGACCGACGCGTCTAGCTTCGAGATGCGTGTCTTCCAACTCGGCAGTACGCAGCCAGGCTATGCACTCTAGAGCGGAGGTTGCGCGATATGTCTCCGTCGATGGGCGTGGCTTAGCTCCTGCGCATGCGCGGCTTGACCAAGTGGTGCGGTATCTGGTCGCTAGACTACGCGATCCTTGCTTCCTGATTCTTTATATCTTTTTTTTCTCCCTCTACTTCCTTCTCTCTGTTTCGTTCATGTTCTCTCTGCCTCTCTTTCTTTTTATTTCTGCATTTCTTTCTCTTTCTTTCTCTCTTTCTTTCTTTCTTTCTTTCTTTCTTTCTTTCTTTCTTTCTTTCTTTCTTTCTTTCTTTCTTTCTTTCTTTCCTTCTTTCTTTCTTTCTTTCTTTCTTTCTTTCTTTCTCCTTCTTTCTGTGCTACGCTTTACTCTCTCCCCTCCTCTATTCCCTCCTTCGCACGATCACATCTCTCCTCCTCACGCTTACTTCACTTTCTCACCCTATACTGTGCTCCGCTAGTGTGCCTGGATATCCAAATAGTAAAAACTATCGCCCTCAGATCGCGGGTACGCGGGTTCGAATCCCGCCTCGTGAAGAATATTTTTCGGCAAGAATTTCTTTCTTTCTCTTGCTTTACGTCTTTCTGTTTGTTTCTCTCTTTCTTTCTTTCCCTCTCTCTGCACTCGTTCTCAGGTAGCCGCACTGTTAAGATGGTGATAGTTTTCTGCGATCGACTCGCAAGGAACGATTTGCTAAGCAGCTTCGCCGTTAAAAGAGAAAACCATCGTTTCACAACACACACACACACACACTGTAGCGTATCACAGGCAGTCGCTCAATTTATTTGCCTTCAAGAGCTACAAAAGGGCTTGTGTGGCTTTCTGAGCTGATGAGCTGTGACATCAAGCTCCCGAGTTCTTTCCTTATGCACGTGAACCAAGGGTCGGAACTTCAGATGGAGGGAGCAAGCATTAGAACAGTGTTGAGTCTTCTTGTTGTCTGGGACTAACTCGTCATCCGCGGCGAACGCGGTACGTTTGCACGAAATGCACGGCCGTCCGAAAGAGTATTTCTCATCATACTTCATTCCGTTTCAAGAAGTAACTTCATTGATTATGTTTGCGGTCGCTCAGATCGTTCGAAGCAAGATCACGTGATTGTTGTTCGCACGCATGTAGGTCACGGCTTGTCATTTGTTCGCGTCAATGTGAAACACCCGCGACTACATTTAATGACATGCAGCCGAACGGCTGGGCTCCAATAAGACGTGGTTGTTTGTATCGAACTTTCCGCTGGCTTGCCGTCTCTCGTTCTCGATGATTCGCAGAGATCCGAGCAACGCATCGACGAAGCATTCTCGATAGTTGCTGTTTCAGTCGATTGCCACTGGGCACGCTACGCGCTGCTATATCGACGAAGATGCCCGGTCAATGGACTGCGAACGGAAATTTGCCGCTGTGTAGGCTGCTCCGGTGAACACAAAATAACTCCCGGGTGGTGCGCTTTCGCGTCTGCACCGAGAATTAGTAGCGTGCCTGTATTACTTGGACGTCCGGTCGTAAGACGGCAAGCGTCGGTGTTTCATTTTCTTTCGTCCGAGGCACATGCAAGCGCGAATCGAATGAGATTCTTATGACGCGACGTAAAGCAGACTACTCTGTAAAACAAAATCTCTACGATTTCTGCACAATATCCGTTTCTGAAAGCCGTATTCGCTTATAAGCCTTACAACGGGTACCAATAAGAAACTAGTACGAATAAGAAATTATTGGGACCATAGTACGGAAGTGACTTAGACAAGGGAGGCGGCGTTGACAGGCGCTATTGACAACGTCATAGCGCCCATCCTGGTCGTCTTTATTGTCCCCGTAACTTCAGCGCTATGGTCCTAATACGCCAAAACTTTGTACGCCTGAATCCATAATAAAAGGTATTTAACGAATACACGAGGCAGGGTAGGGTACAAGCTAGATATTTTTCTTCACGTACTCAGAATACGGTCTTTTTATTAGTTTGTTGGCGATGTCAACGGTATATTCTCCTTGCATGACACTGGAACAATTCTCTGTTTCGTTTAAATCGAAGTAATCGAGAGGAGCAAGCCTTTCGTGTGTTTGCATTTGCTGTACGTGTAGCTTTATTCGTTATTTGCGGCATTTCTAAACCTGAATATTAGATATATGGGAAACGTTCAATGCGGGCACATTATAAGCGCTGAAAATATATGTTTGTTCATAAGGACAGACTATAAAAATAATATGTGGGGTTTAACGTCCCAAAACCACTATATGATTATGAGAGACGCCGTAGTAAAGGGCTCCGGAAATTTCGACCACCTGGGGTTCTTTAACGTGCACCTAAATCTAAGTACACGGGCCTCATACATTTTCGCCTCCATCGAAAATGCAACCGCCGCGGCCGGGATTCGATCCCGCAACCTTCGGGTCAGCAGTCGAGCGCCATAACCACTAGACCACCGTGGCGGGGCCATGAGGACAGACTGATGGGCTAGTTGGCAGTGCATAATTCTGAACAGTATAGCGCAAAGAAGCACACGGACGGCGTCAGATCAAGACGGGACGCAGCGCTAACTGACAACTGAGTGTTTGTTGCACGTGATCACGCACATATACTCACGACACCGCACAAAGCAAAAAGAGAGGGGGGAGGGGTGAAGGGTGTTGATATTGCTCTATCTGCTCCATTAAAGCTTTCGAGCTTGTGCGCTAGAGTAAACGCGGGTGTGCGCAAGCAACGTGTGTGCGACAAGAAGCACCGCGAACCGTTTGTGTCTTGTGTAGAGGGTGTAGTCTATGCTATTCCGCTGATGTGGCAACGGGTGTAGGCCAGACAGGCAGGTGCATGAACGATCGCTTTGCGAGAGCACAAGTGCAATGTCGAAAAAGTCGCCTTGTCAGACCACATCGCCGCGCATTGTGCGCGTTGCGGTTGCAAGCCCATGTATAACCACGCGAATTCGCTGGCTGAAAATTCTGACCAGCTTACGAGAGAGATTTTTGAAGTGGCAGAGATTAAATATAGAGGCACTGTATGTTGCCCTTCAATCTGTTTCATAAAAGAAAATGGTATTTTTCTCGCGTCCGCCGACTGTTTAATTTGCTGGGTCCACTGCCCTGTATGCTCCTTCCTTTCGCCAGCCCCCCCCCCCCCCCCCCCCCTTCTCCTTTTCCTTCACGCGGTGTCGTTTTATGTATATCCGGTCACGTGCAATATGCACTGAGTTGTTAGCGTTGCCTCCCGTCTTGATCTGTCGCCGTCCGTGTGCTTCTTTGCGCTATTGTTCTGAACTATGTTTGTTGTTAAGTACTTGCGGCTAATTTGCTTTGATACTTTTCTGGCTAATGAGTCTTTCAAACAAAGGCTAAGCTCTGCACGCGTTTGATTCCCCTCGTGATCATCTCTATGGGACTGTGAGTCCAAGATTAACTCCTTGAATGCAGGCATGTACGCACGCAAAAGTCACTGCTTTTACTTCTTTTTTTTTCTTTTGTTTTGCATTTACTTTCAGCCACACCTCTGAAACAAAAGGGGCTTGCAAACATACCTTCCAACCAGCTAGGAGCGTCAAACCCTATAGCGCCACGAACGAGGAGAGAATTATTGTAACGTGCACAAATTCCTGCAGCTTCTTTCGTTCCTGCGGTCGACGGATACGGCGTTGGGAATCAAAATTTATACAATGTACGCGTATCTGTGACTTCGCCGTCTTCGTTTTATTGATTGCTTCGCGTTTTGATGACACGTTATTATTCACTTTTTGATAGGAGGAAGCAGAACTTAATGGAAAAGGGACCAGGATAAGAAAGGGTGAACGGAGGAAGCTCTAGAGACAATGAGAAGAATAAAATATACAAGACAACAAGAGCGAGGTTGAGACAAAGACCGCGCGCTATAGCGTGAGGACGAGTTCGAGAACACGAGGTGCCTCTTGAGGAAAAATAAAAAGTTCAGCATTTGTAACAAAAATCTTCAGCATTAAGAAGAGGGTACCGATAAAAAAAAAGAAACATCTAAACGCGAAGAAGCGATTCAAAAGCTAAGGCTGGGTTATAAAACCAGCCAGGCCCGTCGCTCAGCGTACCGAAGTACGAAATGGAATGGCGCGAAAACGAGGAAGAGCTGCTTCTGCCGCTGTCGGGCTTCTCGCGGAGGATCTCGCGGGTTCGGGAAATGGGATGGAAAAGCCTGGATCCTCTTCTTTTCTCTTGCTCCTCATATTCTTCCTCCGTGTGTCAAGACGCTGAGACTGGCGTGCGAAAAAAAAATGGATTACAGGAAACCGAGTGTGTTCAAGCACGTGGAAAGGCACGGTGCATTCGCGCACAAAAAGAAATCGCCGCGAGGGGGGTGAAGATTTGGAAAGGGTAGAAAATAAGAAGCGAGAGATACGAAGAAGCGGAAATTTCGAGAGGAGATAAGTATGAACTGAAAGAGGGGCGATGAAGGGAAGGAATGTCTGCCGCCTCCGAGATGACAGGCGCTCAAGCACGCGTGCGTCGCACGTGTTTTATGACGACCGAGGCGTCACGCTATCAGGAAGTGACGCTCCTCCAATCGCAACGACGCTCTTCCATAACGCTCTTCCGGGCGCCGCTCAACTTTATACGTTTCGGTGCTACAAAAAAAAAACGATAAATAAATAAAATATGTGCCTGGTGACTACTGTGGATGAACATTATTTGAAAACAGGGCGCAGCGAGAAATTCCTGCATTAGATTTTGCCTTGTTTTGGGTATGAGTGAACTTATGATGTAGAAAAAGTGCCCCCAATGGCATCTTTTAAATTTGTAGCTTTAACAATCGAGTAGACATTGTGCGTTCGGTACGAAGAGATAGAGAGAAACAACTTTATTGATGGCACAACGAGGTCGTTGAGGATAGCTTCTCGGTGGTTCGAAGAGTGGTGGCCATTAGCTTGCCACAACCGTTTCGGCCCAGTTAATCGCTTCTGCCAGAATACGGTAGTGAGTTGACGACAGGAGTGACTCCGAAGCCTCGAGGGAGGAAGCTGGCAGTATTGTCTTTGGAGGTGGGTTCCTGTCGCATTTCAAAAGAATGTGATTTTGGGTATAGCCTTCATGGAGCGGCAATGTCGGCAGTTTGGTTGAATTTCTTCTGGGTAGATTTCAGACAGCCGATAAGGGCTGTGAAAAGAATCTGTTTGGATTTGCCTCCAAATCATAGCCTCTTCCCTTGTGAGGTCTGTATGCGGGGCCGCGCATGTTTTGCGGTTATATCTATAATAACCGGTAATTTCGTTATATGTGATGATCCCTTTCAGCGGGAAGTCCAGAAACGAATTTGCGTCTAATCGGTCTATGACTGTGACAATTTAATTGGTCTATAACGTATGCTGTCGGGCTAGTTGGTGCATAGCTGGTTAGAAAATCGTTGGCGCAAAACAAAAACGTGGACGAAGAAGTAACACGGACAAGCGCCCTCCGTGTTACTTCTTCGTCTACGTTCTTGTTTTGCGCCAACGGTTTTTTAATCGGTCTATGTCTATGAATTCGCTGTCTCAGTGCGTTCCACAGCACTGGTCTTCAGAGCGATACGTCAGCATGGTGGTCACATCGTACTTTATGAATTCTTGTATGTGGCCGTATACTTTATGTATAAATTTCTCTCTCTCTCTCTCTGTGTGTGTGTGTGTGTGTGTGTGTGTGTGTGTGTGTGTGCGTGTGTGTGTGTGTGTGTGTGTGTGTGTGTGTGTGTGTGTGTGTGTGTGTGTGTGTGTGTGTGTGTGTGTGTGTGTGTGTGTGTGTGTGTGTGTGTGTGTGTGTGTGTGTGTGTGTTCTCTAGATAGCTACCTTGTCGCAATAACCGCATTTTTCTTGTGGCGAGCAGCGCGCGACAAAAGAACAGAAAGGAAGGCAAGCATGGCGCTCGCCACAATAAAATGATTATCAACGTTCTGGATTACAAACCATTCTCTCGGTTACGTAATCCCGTACTGACAACATGTAGCTCATTTTGCTGAAGTTCTCGTCCGCATTCGTCGGCTGAGGGGATACGGAATGTGCCATGACGTTAGCTGTGCAAAGAGCGATCGTCTCAAGGGCTAGCGGACGAGCCAGCGTTATTCCTTGAAGCGGAAGCAGTTACAGAGACGGTCGTTTGTAGCATCGAATCTGCACAGAGTCAATTAGAAGAATAGACTGTTGGGAGAGTTAGTAATACACGATGATTAACAAGATGATTAACAAGAGCGTGAGAAAACGTGGGACAAGACGAAGAAAGATACACACTTTCTTTTGTAGCTTTTTTTTTCGTCTTGTCCCACGTTTTCTCGCGCTCTTATCAATCATCATGCTCGGAGTCCACGTATACGCGTCAGTCACGTCGGCGTGAGAGAGGTGTAAATTAATGAACGTTAATGGCGCTACCAAACGTCATAACTGGTATTACGCAACATTGTGAGATTTGGATACGTAGTTAAACGCCACAGATAGCGGTTGAGTAAATGAGGTTGTAGTGCGTGGGGTATTTCAGCTAGACAGAGAGTCAAAGCCCGCAATATGCCAAAGTTCTAGCTTACACTCCTGATTAGGCGTTGCGTAGAGGGTAAATCGGCGTTGCGAAATATTGAAGCTGGTGCTTTGTTACGCCACGTTTGCTACGTATCAGTAAAGCGCACCATAGATTTCGTTATTCGCGAAAAAAGGTCACACACATGCCGATCACACGGGGTGGTCTGAAGCGCTTTACGCATATGCCGACTGCGAATTCGCGTCTCTACGAAATGTTCAGTTTTGAGTAGTTCTGTACAAGCCCTGTACTCTAGACCTGTGTTCCATGGCGACCAGCTGCCCTGGTCACCATTGAACGTGTCTCACACGTCATGCCAACCACGGCATCAAAAATCACGCCTCTTTGCGCAGCTGTGGAATACATCAGACAACAAGCACCTTGCAAATGGGCTGTGTCCTGTAAGCTGCCTTTCAATGACGCTTAAGTTTACTCCACAAAACTTACATTGAAACAGATGCCTAAATCATAATACTTTCTCGTTACACTGCTACTTCAAGTAAGCAGAATAAAATTTAAAAAAAATAAAAATTAGAAAGTTACTTCGAAAAGAAATAGCAGCGTGATAATGGCAAACATATGCCCGTGTCCACAACGAAACGCCTATTTCAATACTGCATGCAAGTAAATCGCGTTGACGCCCGGGGTTTTATAGCCAAGCGATGCGTATAAATGTTTTAAAACAAGAACACATACCCCTCTGCTATGGTACATCTGTATGTCGAAACTGACCTTTAACATCCTGAGAAAAGCGGCGGCTTTTCATTCTTTTTTAGATTTTTTTTCTTCTTCTGCTGCTCTTCTTACGAGTGAGGGCGTAAACCGGCTGTTCTTTTCCAGGCAAGAGACGCTGCAAAAAGTGTAGCGATGCGTGAAATCGTTGCCTGGAGGACGAATTTCACCGAGCTCGTCTATATAGGTGCGACGGCAACTCGAGTTTTATGACTCGCGATGGGAAGGGATCTGCGTATAGGGAGTCGGTGTTCGCGGTTTATATGCTGACCCGAGAATTTTGTCACGGATTACAAAAGGCGATCGAACACGTAACGCCCGACACACCCGGAACGGTGAAAACAAGAAAAAAAATCAGAAAAGAACAACAATAGAGAGCCGCTGCCCATTTCCATGGATCCCGGATCCAAGTCACACCCGTCCGGGGCGTTTCTTTCTTTCTTTCTTTCTTTCTTTCTTTCTTTCTTTCTTTCTTTCTTTCTTTCTTTCTTTCTTTCTTTCTTTCTTTCTTTCTTTCTTTCTTTCTTTCTTTCTTTCTTTCTTTCTTTCTTTCTTTCTTTCTTTCTTTCATAAGTGCATTCTAATGCTCTTTGTTCTTGTTCTTTCCTTTTTTGCACTGAATTTCCCAAGGACATCAAATAAGGTGGAAACACATGCTCATGCAAACCTCTAAGCGTGCAAAAGGAAAACATTTCATACGATTCACGTTCTTCAGAATTTTGGTTTCGCGTACGATTACAAGTTTCAAAAGCGCATGCGTTTGTAACTTATTTGATGTATTCAGGATGAAGCAACCCGCCCAACTACAATTTCTGCTCTGCCAAGGACAGCCAATATAATCAATCAGCAATATTGCTGGCAATCCGTTTATCTTTGAACACGCGTATACCTTTGAACACGCGGATTACAGAAAGAAGTACCTGAAGAATTGTCATTAATGAAAGAGCAGCCTCGGCATTTAGTTTGATTCTCATAAGGTTTTCTTGTGCAGTTTTTTACTCAGTTTAAGAACCACTGTTCATAGGGGATCGTCTCCAAAGTACGATGTACAGTTTGCGCATTTGCAAAGCGTCTTGCCCCGCCGCGGTGGTCTAGTGGTTATGGCGCTCGACTGCTGACCCGAAGGTCGCGGGATCGAATCCCGGCCGCGGCAGCTGCATTTTCGATGGAGGCGAAAATGTTTGAGGCCCGTGTACTTAGATTTAGGTGCACGTTAAAGAACCCCAGGTGGTCGAAATTTCCGGAGCCCTCCACTACGGCGTCTCTCATAATCATATGGTGTTTTGGGACGTTAAACCCCAGATATTATTATTGCAAAGCGTCTTCATGCCTGTGCTCATAATTTTGGCGTGCTTGTAGCTATAAAAAGAGGTGAAAACATTGCGTACGACTTCTGTGATGTTCGATTGAATGTTAGATACTGCTCCTGTAGTTCGGTAGCGAGCCCTATTTGCTTCAATATTGACAACAAATACTACGTAATCACGTGATCTCTAAAGTAAGCGTCGTACACAGTGTACATTAAGAGTTTTAGTGAAACCTTGTGCAGGGTCTATCGAACTTTTGATATGAATAAGTTGGGCACCTGTCTTGAATCGAATTGGTACTGCATGTGCAGCCACGAAACAAGGCTGCCTTTAGAAACGACGCATTATACCAATGGCTGCGAATAAGTGGCTGCAGCAATTCGGTTATGGGCACTAGCGACTGTTATTCGGCGCACGGCTTACGTGGCCACGTTCATACGGAATTTGGCGTAGGTGCAATTGCCTTGTATGGTAGAAATCGTACCGAAATACCCTCTGCTACCGTGCTTCATATATAGTTTGTGTTTATTTAGCGTGTTGAATCGTCATAGGTTCGATCATGCACCGTATCTTACAAAGGCTCCCAGTTTTTTCGCTAAGCTTCGGCTTACCGCTTTATAGGCTTTATGAGATTATTGATATGCGTGTGATGAATACTGAAGTTAAGCGCATTTAGTTGTCGTGGAAACGACGCTGCATAGAAGCTCTTTACCCTGCGCCATAAAATGCCACGTATCATCATCACAAGACTGCAGTGCACCGCACTCTATCATATAGGTGACTAATAGTGTCTTTCTTCAACCTTCTCTAGGCCGGACGCATTCATCTTTTGCAGCGTAGGCGCGCAGTGAAGCAACCAACACTCGTTGCTACACAGTAAACCACTTTACACCCTTAAGGGGGTTTTGCCGTGTCTATAACTAACACCCTTACACCCTAGGAAAAGGGTGTTTTCACGTATCAGAACACCCATACCATAGGGTGTTTTCAATAGCCTAAACACCCTTATCACTGAAAAATGTGAGAAAAAAAAATCTACCAGTCAGGGGACACGCAATTACAGATGACATCAGCACAGAAGGTGCACGCACGCGCCAAACCGCACACACAACAGAGCGTATTGTAAAATACCACTTGGACGGAGCGCTCGTGCTACACAGCCTTATACACTGACCATCTGGTATATATAGCCATAGTATCTTAAGCCGCCGTTCAGTGCCGGTGGAGATATTCCTGTTCCGTATAAATGAACATTAAACATTAAGAGAATAGGCGTACATTTATGGTACGCTTGTAGATATCCCTAAAAGAGACATGGCTTTTAATCTAAACTCGCCTAAGATCCAACGACTTTTTAATTAGCGAGTCCCAGTTATCATCTGGCACGCTGTGGTACGGGCCATGGGTGTTTCGATAACCCATAACACCCTTACCTCCTAAAGGGTGTTTAGTTAGAGCGTTACCCCTTAAAGGTTATTTTGGGGAAGGAAAACACCCTTGCACCCTAATTTTTGCTAATTTTGTTAGGCAAAAGGGTGTTTTGCTTGCTTGAAACACCCTTAAGGGTGCAAAGTGGATTACAGTGTAAGAGCCTAATCTCCGAAACGTGGAGCTATAGCTCAAATAGCTTACCGAAAGGGAAAAAAAGAAGAAAAAAAAAAGGTTGGACTGCCCTCGTCGCCTGAATGGTTCCCAGCAACATACGTGCGGCGGAAGCCGCAGGCTAGAAGCGCAAATGTGCGCAACGGGCGAGATTTGAGCCATAACCGTTTGTCACGAACCTCTGAATTAAGCTTCGCGTCGAGCGGCGTCGGCGACAGCCAGCGCTACCCACGGCGTTTGCGTGCGAGTGCGTTATCCAAATTCCTGAGCGCACCCGGGCGCACCGCTCCAGATACGCGGAGAGCACGTCGACGCGTGCCCCTCTTGCAGATGAGCGGTAATGAGCGGCGGCTGCGGCGATCGAACGCCATATACCACACGCATACGTAATCTGCCCAAGGAAATTATGAGAGCTTGCGGCTAATTCTGTTTCAGCGCTGTGCTTCTCACTGTGTTTCTTCTTATTGCATTGCGCATTTCCTATTGCACACACGGCTTACGTTGCATTTCCTTCTTCTTTCACTGCTTCCTGTCTTTTATTGCGGTGTAGTGCATTGCCCCCTCTGTTCACATGGTGCCACTGCCAGATAATGGCTGGAGTACGGCGCCATCGCTGGTGTTTATTTAGTATTTTGATTCCCTTTTCACTAAGTGCACTGTACCGGTTTTCCGTGGAAAAATTCCCTGCTACGCCCTATCGTTCCAAGTACCAACAGGGAACGTATCTACTAGAAGACAGAACCAATGTTTTTCTTCTTAACTTTTTGGTTAAATCCCATGGTCTACAATGAAATCACGATCGTTACGAGAAGGTTGAAGTGACGGCCTTGAATCCGCTAGTGCGACTGTGTTCAGTGAAGGGCACCTTCCGGTGCAGGGCATTACATCGCAACTGTAACAGCAGAGTTCCCTGCTATTGCAATTACGAATTCCGTCAAGACCATCGGGAGTCAGACCACGACTCGTACAAAATGAAATTTACTGTACTTTTGTGGCTTGTTTGGGCTCCACACAAGAACTTGATCAAGAATATATCGAGACTGGTCCACCGGTCAAAACCGTTAGCAAATAAAATAACAGCTAACTTGTGTCTCTTCTCTTCCGGAGCACGTCTGGCCGATTGAAAAAAGCTTCTTCACCATGTATATACCGAGTGTTCAAAGTTAAGCTCTATGGTTTTGTTAAAATTCAGCACTGGGAAGAACGTGAAAACCACCTTTGCAGATAAGTTATATATCCAAGGGGGCACAAAGTGAGACAATAATTATGGCTGTCAGCCGCCCAAATAACTAACATTGAATTATGAATTTTTAATGAGTGCAGCAAGCCGGCATGTTTGTACTGAAAAGTTGGAGGCAGTCGCGTTTCTACACAGTTTCACTTAAGAATTGTTCTAGCATGTCTGTGCCCCGAGATATTTCGCTGCAAAGTTTAATTGCGGTTTGCGTGATTACGCATGCAAGACGGTGAGGATCGGCGCAATGTTCCTCCCTGATGTGACGAGGAGTCAATGCTTGCTATCGCCAGCCGGTAGCAAAAGGGTAACCGTTATCATCTTTGCCTTTGCCTTCATCCCGTTGTCATATTAAACGCCGCATGCAACTGCCGCGGCATATCGGGCAGGAGCTTTGTACCAATGCCCACTGTCTTGCATGCGTAATCATGCAAACCGCAAATAAACTTTGTAGCGGGATATCTCCGCGCACAGACATGCTAGAAGAATTCTTTCAAGTGGACGTATGTAGAAACCCGACTGCCTCCAACTTTTCAATACAAACATGCCCGCTTGATGCACTCATTAAAAGTTCATTATTAAATCTTAGTTAAGTGGGCCGCTGACAGCAATAATTATTGTCTCACTCTGTGCCTTCCTGGATAAAAAATTTATCCACAAAGGTGGGTTTCACATACTTCCCAGTCCTGAATTTCAAAGAGAACCATGAAGCTTAATTTCGAACACCGCGCGCGCGCGCGCGCGCGCGCGTGTTTGTGAGTTTGTGTGAGAGAGAGAGAATGTCAGAGAAGTTAATTGGAAATGAAACATCAGGCTTGCTACCCTACGAGTGGGGGCAGGAAAAGGGGAAAGAAAGATGAAAAGAAGAGCGCAGAGAAAAAGCAGGCGCGCACAAACGAAATGAAAAAAGAAAGCAAACGTGAAGAACGGTCGCATTATAGTCTGTCTTATAACCCACTAATCCGTTAAAGTCATTGACGCTTCGATAAACTTCCGGTGAGACGATTGTTCAGGTCGGCGTCCTATAAGTGTGTTTCGTCAGGGGCCTGTCGTCAAGGTGGCCAAACACGGCCGCAAGAGACAGCTCGGGCACGCTGTAGCGACGTCAACGGTAAAGAACATGTTCGATTGTTTCTTCACTGCATGCTGTACTGATTGCAGGCTGCGCGAGATAGCTTTGAGGATAACTGCCATTTGGGCATGTTCGTATAAGTTCATGGCAACAAAAGCGTAACTATAACGGAGACGTATAATGTCTAGAAACTGGCAATGTCGCAAGTTTCTTGACTTTACAAGCGTAACTCTCCGTTATTCCCATAAAGTGAAGAAACTCGCGACATCGAACTCTTCAGATGTTCCTGTCGGCACATCAATATTGAAAGGAAAACTCTGCTTGACAGCGATGATGATAAGAGAATTTGGTGTCAAACGCGTCTGTGCAATGTGTCATGTTGCCTGAAGAGCTGACGATAGTTCATAAGGTGATCTCACGCCTTCCACTTTAATATCATGCGACGGTATACCTTTACAAACACATGTTAGCGCGTTCGTGAGCGGTGAAAGAGCTGCACCGGCAGAACAATTGCCGGCCCAGACTGCCAGGCTTGCCATGTCTGCACGTTAACTAGCCAACCAACACTATTAGATGTGAAGCATCTTATAGCGGAGTTCAATCCGGTGGTGGTGGTGTTGTGCCGCATGACCACCCTTACTGCGCATGCGCAAACCTTCTCCACTTCCCCTCTCCACTCCCTCTCTTTCCTTTCCCTTTCCACATCACCTCTCCCCTTTCCTTCCCCCTTCCCTTTCCCCCTCTGATTACACTTTCCCACCCCTCTCCACTCCCCCTTTCCACTCCTCCTCTCCCCACCCCTCCCCTCTCCCCTTCCCGTCATCCCTCCCCTCTCCACATCACCTCTCCCCTCCCCTTTCCCTTTCCCCTCCCCATTCCCCCTCTCCACTTCCCCTCTCCCCTTTCACCCTCACCACTCCACTTCTGAAACGCGGGCTCTACATGCCGAAACACTGCTTCGCATCGCCTCATGGTCCGCTTTAGCGGGAGATGGTGTGATTTTTTTTTTCTTTTCGGGAGGTTAATAACTATCCGTTATGCAGGCAAGAACTGCTTCAGACTTATCCCCTTTTGATTATTTGCAAAGTATACACTTCTCGACCGATGGGCTTTGTCTAACCCCCGCATGTTCTGACAATCGTCTGTTCTTGGAATGTCGGAGGCGAACTGTAGAGTCTGGTGGTGATTGTTACATTAAAAAAAAGTAGGCTAGAAGTTACTCTTCCAGGTGTGTTTGCTTTACTAGTCCTCCAGTGTTCTGTGCCTTGTGTTTAATGAAAAATGTTTGTACAAGGACCGTACGTGGTAATTGAACGGCTATATGAAAACTATTTATTCAGCATAAAGTGTGTAGCAAACATGCACGTCAGCGGTAGGCTTTCAGTCATCACGAGCTATTAAACAACTTGCGCCGGCGGCTTTCCATTTCACTTCAGGTGCAGTTAATCCAAATTTCTCATTATACGTTGCATGTCAGCTACTGCTTCAGTCGTGTGCCTGTATCCTTTTGTAGAACATGCTTTGAAACGATTGCACTCTGAAGGGATGAGTAGGGAAGGCCGAATGAAACTTGGCACTGACATTACGCAAACTGTGGACTGAGTGAAGCTGCTTGCTGAAGTGAGCCCGACTAATGAAAATCAAGGTAAACAGATGTATTAATAGCCTGATTCGCGGGCTCGCATAACGTTCAGCTGCGTTCGCGTTTTGCGAACGATCGCTGCAGAGAATAGAGTTGGGATAGCAAGGTAAAATTTTAAGATACGCATATTGAAACGTATAGCTCGCAGGATATGAAGACGCCTTCAGAAAGGCACTGAGTTAAACCCTTACCGAAGAACCACTGCAGTTGACACAAGTACCTCCAGATTGGCACTGTGCAACACAGAAGCTATGGGCATATTGCTGGGGTCGAAAGAACTATGAAGACGGCAAACTGAGCACATGCCCTAATGAAGAGACGTACATTTCATATCTAGAGGTAATTCATAGAGCTGGTCTCGGAGAGTGAATCGGTTTCAAGTAATTAATATAGAGCCAATGGGTCTCGGAGGGAGCATGCTCCTAGGGCAAGGAAGTGACGGAGACGCCTAAGCCTCTACAACAGGCCACTGGTATCTGAATGATGGCACATAACAATTGCTGAGGTTTTATGTCCGAAAATCACAATATGATTATGAAGGACGCCGTTGTGGAGGGCTCCAGAAATTTCGACCACCTGGTGTTCTTTAAAGTGCACCTAATCTAAGTACACCGGCCTCGAGCATATCACCTCCATTGAAATGTGACCGCCTCGGCCGGGACTCGATCCCGCGACCTTCGGGTCTGCAGTCGAGCACCGTAACCACTCGACTACCGTGGCGGGGTGAGTGACGGCACAGCACGACACACTCGATGTATGACGTCTGTCTGTGCAATGTGTTTAGCGCAGGTTTATCAAGACGGGACATGACGAAGGGGACACACGCCACGCTTTGGGCTGACGTCTCATATCGCACACACACATACCGATGCACGTCATTAGCACACCGTAGTAGCGCAGTGCTTAAAGCGTTCTGCTGCTGGTAGAGTCCGAAGTAATTGGTTAGATCCCTAGTCGACGGGGTACAGAACGCAAGAACGCCGTTGTGGCCAGATTTTATTCAGAGCCCTCCAATGCGGCCTTAGCATTGCTTTGGGAAGTTACTGACTAAATGAGTAATACGGTGTGTGCCGCTCAGTAAAACTTCCATACACGTGTCACGGAGTGGTGGGAGCTATTTGGGTGGTATTATCTGTCGACGCAGCAGAACATGAGAGTAACCACAAGAGGTGGCTGAGAAAGAACTGGTGACAAATGAAACCGTACTTGTCAGTAGCGCTCTTGTCAACAACATGCAGGCTCCAAAATAACGTGCTATATTGAGGCCTGCTGAGTAATACCAAAATGTTAAGAATGCATGGCGCATACAGCGTGGAGGTTTGGTGTCATATGCTATAGCTAACGTAACTCCAGGACATTACAAAATAAGCACTCGAAACTGCAAGTATTGTGGTCACATATCAAAGAGCTGTCAAAACAGCGGTATGCATGAACAACATGCAGTTGCGTCATCCTGTACAGTTGTAACATATGAACCTACCATAAACAACAATCACATATATGAGAGAAGTTAAAATATAGGGGACACTAAAAGTATTCGTACTTAATCTGTCAGCAGTTATAATAAGCCCTTCTTTTTTGCATGACAAAGACTACGCATTCATGTCTAAATGAGCTGGCGCAGTCCTCGGCTCTCGCAAGGCTGTACGAAATTCCTGAGATACAGTTAGGCGCTGAGGTAAACGCGTGGCCGACTCCTCTTCTCGTTGCGCTGTGGTCTCTTTTTAACAGTGATGTAGAGGTTCAATCAAGGGAGCAGTTCTTCTGCTGTCCTGTCCACAGAGATGGCGAGGATGCATGCTACAGACTCTGGCTTTGTTCCTCCCAAATGAAGGCGCAGCAGGTGGACGCTCGCTCTCCGGTGAAGTGTAAGGAATGCCGTTGTGGCACAGGAGTCTAGCTGCTTGCAAGCTTGGGTAAAATGAACTGCTTCTCCCAAAGAAATCGCCCCAAGTTGCTTGTTCGTTTATAGGCTTCCTGACCCAGTCTTCGCTGGCGGTGTTATACTTGGTGCTGGCACATATCTCGCGAATACACTTTAGTGAGGGATGGAATTAGCGATATGAAAGCTTGAAGGAAGCGACCAGGGAACGATTTTGCGCAAGATATTACTTCTCTCTCAAGCCCATCTGCCTTGATGGAAGATTACATCACGATCCACCTACCACGTAATAATTCTGTGTAACCTACCCCTTATGTAATACGTCCCAGAGGGGTCTTTGAGGAATAAACGGGAAAGTGAAAGTCAAAATTACGGAAGTTAGGCTGCATCTTATTTGCGAAGCGCTGCACGTCGCTGTATGACACAACAAGGAAATAACGTTATTACGCCTGCGTGAATACGCTCGCGGTAACAGGTATTGGCACCGACTTGGCGGCAGTGCAAATAGATTGAGATAGCGCGTCCCATCGATAACGTATGGTCGAGAAGCCGAGCGCACGCGAAACAACAGTGCGGAGTGGGTGTCAAGTGAACAACACAATCCGGCTTCTGAAGGACAGATAGAAAGTTTGTTCGGGGCTCACTTGGCTTTAGGACTACAGATGTTCCGCGCCCCTGTCTGGTTCTGGTGATTCGTGGAGGGGGGCTTGTGTAGCGAAGCATAACCTGTATTCGCAATGTGAAATATCTAGGGCGAAATGTCTAGCATATGATGATAACGTCAAGAAGCCATAACTCCTCGGCACTATACAAGTATACACCGAGTGATAGTAAAGTGGTAGCAAAAAAAAAAAGAAAACTCATTACGTATCACTTGCGCAGGATTGCACATACGATAAGTGGATATCTTACGATAACTGAATATCTTGCATATAAGTGGATAAGTGGATATAATACGATAAGTGGATATCATACGATAAGTGGATATCTTGCATCTTTTGGTCTTGTAACATGCCATCATTGTCGTGAGAGTAAATTACTTTTCTTGTCGGGTGAATTCATACAAGGGGAGTTAATTATTCAGCAAGCAACTGCTTATCGATAGCTATTAAGCTCATCAAACACGGCAATGCGATGTTGAGCTCATGTGTCGGCGTGAAATATAGGTGGCAGCGAAACTGATATGGAAGTATTTGCTCAATGAAATATCAGATAATTAAACGCACTGCGCTATCAAACTCCCCGTGCGCGATCAATTGCAGTTGTACATGAATATTACACGGACACTAAAGGGAAACACTTAATCACTTTAAACTGTATAATCACACTTTGCAAACTCTACCGTCGTTAATTTCACCACCATAGGTTTAGTAATAGAAGAGGCAATCAAGGTGAAAGATTAATTTTTAAATTTTGCGCCGAAACCTCCGCACATGACGTCGCGGATTTCAAAGTCTACTTTGCGTATTTTGGCGACATTGGCCCAACGAAATTTCCTGAAACTTGGTATATTATGTCTCTGCACCCTTCAGAGGACAATGACCTTCATTTTTGCCAATTAGGGACTGTGCAGAACCTAGTAAACGCCGTCAAAATCTACGACCTCATGACGACCGGGCGAAAACTTCAAAGTGGTGTCGCCACCTGCATTTTCTTTTTGTGCGGTGTCGCGCTTACCAAGGGTCTTCTCGCAAGAAGCGTGGAGGCTTTGGTGTTATAAAATAGTGATTTACTAATACGAGAAAAATTGTTTAGCTTTTTTGTGTCCATTTAAGTTACACTGCGTAAAGCAGGATACTAATATTACACGTGGTGCAAAACGCCATTTCTTAACGCCTACACACACTTAAGCGCCAACCCGCTGTGGTAGCTTGGTACGTAACGTAAGGTGTCGCGTTGCTAAGGTCGAGGGCGCGGGTTCGATTCCCGGTCAGGGAGGCCCCCTTTATATGGGGGCGAAATACAAAGAACACCGGTGTACCTATATTTAGGTGCGCGTTAAGGAACCCTAGGTGGTTGAAATTGATCCGGAGTGCCTCACTACGGCGTGCTTCATAATCACATCTTGGTTTGGCACGTGAAACCCCAGCAATTATTACTATTACTTAAAGCGTTGCGCATGCATCTGCGTCCGCCTTTACCATGGCCCATTACGAATCGCGTCCAACCGTTGGCTCAGAGCATGCATTTTCCAACCATAACGTTGCCTGCCCAACTCTCTTTTCTTTGCGTGTACAAATAAACATAATGCCCACAACCAATGAGAAAATACAAGCGTCAGCTGAAGCCTACGGCGCTTCGTCATGAAATTCACCAGTCTAGCCTGGCTCCTCGAAAGCGCCTCCAGAAACAAGGGAGAAAGAATCAACAACTCTTGTTCGGAAAGAAATATAGCCAGCTGCCTTGCACGCGAGAAGGGCCTGGGAAAACAATGCGGAGCTAAGCTGCGCTGACGGTAAGAACCGGTCAAGCAAGGGCGACAGCGAGCGACTGCGAACGCCTTCGGCTCTATCGAATTTATGGCCTGGAGGCGCAGGCAGTCCGAGTGCGAGTTTGTCTGCCTCGGCTACCTGGAATGAAAAGAAATCGCGGCAATAAATAAAACGAAAACCAGCGCCTCGGGCGAAAGAACGTCCCGCCGGGCGTTTCTGAAAAGGAATCAGCGCTTTCGCATCGCAGAATCGAACTCCCTTTTTCCGAAACAGGACGTATAACTGGATTATTTACAGCACCGTAAAGAAGAAACATTATTAAGCCCGCGCGGAGGGGTAAACAGCGTCGGGAAAAAGAGTTTGCGCGGCACTCAAGCCGCTTGGGCCGCTTGGGCGGTCCGCCATATTTGGGCGTGAGCCAGTTATGCTTCTCCGCTTTGAAGCCCGCTTCTCTTAATCCCATTCTTTCCGCTACGAAATTGCCTTGACCAGCGTCAGAAAGCGCGCAGCAGGTTAGAGGCATGGATGTTTAGAATGCGCCGTATGCGGTCATGCAGATATTACGGGGGAAAAAAATATGCTGACTATTGCTCGATCATTTGAAGTACCCACATGTAAATCAGTTAAGCGTAACCAGAGCGCAGGTTGAAGCAGCTGTCCTTTGAACAACGCAAGGAGTGCTACGTGATCGTTGCTAACCTGAACTTCGACTTCGTTAGGAGCGTTGTCGACGTTCTTCCTAATTACTCTAAAGTCATTATTTTCGCAGGTTCAAGCGTCTATGCTTCTGTGTTACTATTTGCAGGTGACATATTAAGCTGAAGGTTTGTAGATTGCATATAAGGAATTTCGTCCCTGTGGAATAAATGCATGACAGTTCTTAAGGCATACTTAGTAGTCTACATAAGTCGTGCTACATTAACGCACAAGATTACGTGATGCTGACACTGCTTCAGCTTTCAGAAGCAAACGTCAATTGTTCCAGGTCGCGTTCGCTGAACAGCCTAGAACATTGATTGCCATTACTAGAAACGTATTCAGAGGAGTGATTATTGGAAGGAAATCATCACCGCAATGAGGTGCTCTTTGGTCTCACTTTGATAACACAAATGGGACAGGCCGGTAGGTGGTTCGGTGGTACGGAGCGTTCATTACTGTAAGCTTTTGGCGGCCTGTGCACGTGCACTTGAAAGAGAGAAACGAGAAATATAGTAATGAGAAATCTTTGAGGAAACGTGTATGTGTTTTAGTTGGTCAAAGCTTGTGACACAATACAAATCCTCTGTTTTCGCAACTTTTTAAACCGAACAGTCTCGTCGACTATTTTACCCGACTACCAATCTGACGTTTCGGCAATTTTCGCCCCGGAGCCATTGTATCGACTGTGTTAAGTTGTTTGATTTTTTTTTTAAACTCCGATGCTAGAGGCACACTTCTTAATGCAAAACTAATGCATATACATTTCTTGCTATGTTAATGTGAGAGCACATGCATGTGATTCTGTATCCAGCTACTACGCTTGCTGGTACCTTCGTTTGTAATTTGCTTTAGTAAAGCCGTGAAAGAAATGTTGAGGTCACTACGTGAGGTTAGCGGCACGTTATAGTATGCGCTCACAAAACCATATGTAAAGGACAGCTTGTGATGAGCAAATCGTACATTCGACCTTACTACAGCCGTGCCAGTAAAGCAGCGTATTCCGTGACTCGTACCTCGGTTAATCATGAAAATGCGTTGCGAAGGTTTATTTGAATGACAGTGCTTAATTTTCACTTTTCAAACTACGCAGCACAAAAACAGACAGAGGCCTCAGAACAGTTCCAACTTTCCGGGATTACAAATATTATTCTCACATTTATTGCGGCTTCACCAGCATCTCGGTGATATTGAGTGGCTGCAACGACGTGATGATTGTATTCCGACGAATAAGAAACGTAAGAAACCGCTTGTGAATTTGGGCTCATTTGCTGGATACTGTACCTCTCGAAATACCGCACAGTTCTAAGAGATACACTGCGTAAGTTTCGATTAAAGCTCTAACAACGGCTTGTGCGTTTTTTCTGCCATATTGCGAGACGAATGCAATATTTAATGGAATATGCATGTTCGCTTCCCCTCGTTAAGTGCATTAAAAAAAACAGTCGATATCGATTATAATCGGTGTTTTCACTAAAGACGCATTAAGGGCTCCCGCTTCAGCTGTGGAGCACTGCTTTCGCTTCGGAGACTGCGTTCACGCGGCTTACTTTTGTTAAACAGCACAGCTGAGACAGTTCTCTCTTGCCTTTGTTTCATTTCTAACAGGTCTTGCTGCTTTAATGCGGCCTTCTACGTGCTGCAGTCACAGTAAGAATCTACAAAAAAAAAATGGCGGAAGTCGGGGACAGATGGAAGCGTGAAGGGATAAAAAATTCGTGAATACGGGGCGTCGCCATGGAGCCGTCGTTTCGACAAGCGGACTTGTCTTCAAGCAGCCTTGAAGGAGACAAGTCAACTAGCCGAAACGTCGGCTCTCGCGATACCCCGTGTTGACGAATTTTTCAACCACGGTAAGGATCTTTCAAACTAGGCAAGCGAAGATCCTGCTTCGATTGTAATTTACCCATGTTGCCTACTTCGCACTACCATCCATCACTTCGTTGTATTCTTAAAGGGAAACTAAAGGCAAATATTAAGTCGACGTTCATTGTTGAAATAGCGGTCCAGAAACCTCGTAGTGCTACTTTTTTAAAATTTTTATTTATTTACAGATACTGCAAGCCATCCTCGGGCCCATGCAGGAGTGAAATACAAACAATACAATCAGCCAATAAGTAGTTATACACTGGATAGCTTGGCATAATTCAAAGAATACATAAATAACAAGTACACACCAGGAAAGTCATCAATGTTCAGTGCATATATATTTTTGTGAGACATCATAACTATACTAAACTAAAAATATTTTCAATATAAGTAAGCCATTGAATTGCACTCAAAGCAAGGTATATTCAATATACATCACTTACATCAGAAAAACTAATACTTTCAATGTGTTTCATAAATGAAGCCGTCGAGGCAGCATTCACTGCTTCCGCAGATAACGCATTCCAATGGAAAATCGCGCGAGGAAAGAGAGCTAACTTATGGACATTTATGTGGCTAGGTGGCTGCCTAAAAGTTTTATTGTGATTCGTCCTGGCTGAAAGTTTTGAAGGTTGCTGAAGATGACGTTCCCGTGATAATTTGAAGTCCCCATGATAAAGTTTGTAGATGAATTTTAATCTGGATACTATCCTGCGCTGCTCAAGTTTTTGTAGGCTTGCCTTATTACGTACATGTGTTACACTATAATGTCGGGAGTAAGCCGAATATATAAAGCGCAAAGCTAAATTCTGGACTCTTTCGATTTTTTTGATCAAATATTGCTGCCAAGGGCTCCAAATAATGTCGGCATACTCCAATTTTGGTCGCACTAGTGCTTTATATGCGTTCAGTTTTACCGTGG
The DNA here is from genome assembly GCF_013339695.2 of Rhipicephalus sanguineus. Lineage (NCBI taxonomy): Eukaryota > Metazoa > Arthropoda > Arachnida > Ixodida > Ixodidae > Rhipicephalus > Rhipicephalus sanguineus. The sequence goes on along the minus strand of NC_051180.1, from coordinate 37,213,265 downwards.
GAGGAGTATTACGCAGTTTTCTCTTCAAAAGGTCAATTTCTTCAGTGCACCCGTACAAGCATTTTCAGCATGCATTTCCCAGCTGAGGTTACTGGTAAGTGTGACTCCTAGATATTTAACGCGATCAGTTCTCGTTAGAGTAGCATTTCCTAAAGAATATGTAAAGTGAAGGGGCCTCGATTTGTTGGTAAACATAATGGAATTTGTTTTTGAAGGACTTATTTTTAGTCCACACCTTGCACACCATTCTTTAATTGAGCGTAAGGCATCATTAAGTTTAATTTGGTCTTCTTGATTATTTATGGATGTGTATACTACGCAGTCGTCCGCAAACAGTTTAATTTGGGTCGGTTGCTCGACGCAAAGATGAATATCATTAATATAAACTAAAAGAAGAAGAGGCCCGAGGACTGAGCCCTGCGGGACACCTGAGTACACTGCCAACTCCTTCGAGAGACAGCCATTTATGGAAACACGCTGTCTTCTGTTTCTCAAGTAGCACGCGATCCATGCTACAACCCTCCGTTCAATGCCTATAGCTAATAATTTTGTTATTAAATTCTGATGGGGAACGACATCAAATGCCTTCGAGAAATCCAAAAAATGGCATCGGTCTGACCTTTCATATTGAGAGTGCTAATTAATTCATCAGTTATTTCAGCCAGTTGGGTAACGGTAGATAAACCAGACCTAAATCCATGCTGTTGGGCATAAAGTAGTTTGTTATTTTCTAAGTAAGTGATGATGGCCTTAAATATAATGTGCTCAAATAATTTACAGCAAGCACTAGTTAAGGAAACGGGCCTGTAATTGTTAATTTCCAAAACGGAGCCTGATTTATGTACCGGGATTTTCTTTGCCGAGCGCCAATCATCAGGAATAACTGCAGCGTCTACAGCATATCTACACTCTTAAAAAAAAGGGTGTCTGTACTGACTACCTTTGGGTGGTAATCGCCTCGCTACACATATGATGACCTTTTGGGGTGTCAAACGACTCCCTTCGTTCTTCAGACCAACGACTCCCTTCTTCACAATTTGGGGTGTCAAACGACTCCCTTCGTTCTTCAGACCAACGACTCCCTTCTTCACAAGCAGAGAGTCTACGTTACTCCCAACGCAGGAGTCTACGTGACTACCTTTTATTTCCCGCTAGTACCTCTAGGTAGTCAGGGTGACCCCTTTGCCATGGTAACGCTGACCCCCACTGGAGCGTTCCTGTGACTCCGTTGTCCTTAAGGACAGTGGTGTACATGACTCCCCTGGCAAGAGTCAGTGTGACCACTTCGTGGTACTCAATGAGACACTCTGCAACAAATAATGCGTTTATTTTTCTTCTTGGTCGATATTGATGAAACTTGCTGAGTTTAGGTTTACTTATGTGGCGATTTCAAATATGCAATTATCTGGAAGAAAACGCAGTTTTTACACATAAAAATTTCATGTGTCTTGATGAGCAAGCCTTTCCAAACTTGGAGTTACAAAGTAAATCGACATATCGCTATAGTTAGGGGATAAAAACTGTATGCAATAGTTTTAAAGGAGTTTACTGCGCTGTTCTGGCATAATGTTCATGAACCCACTAGCCCACATACGAACTCGCGTTTTAAACCCATTTGAGTTAAAAGTTACGTAATATTGAACTCTCGTGAGCGAATCACCAGCAAGACATACACTTACTGGTCAATGTTCAGCATACTATGACTATTGTTAAGTGGGTTTAGGACATGCATTCTGGTTATGTTGCATACAGTTCCCATTTCATATTATTGTGATATGCTTACTTTGTAACTCGTGCAGGCCTAACATGGCACATGAAATGTTTGATATACTTAACACGACATATAATAGTAGAAAAATATTTGCATTTTCAAAATCAGCGTACAAATACACATATACTAAACAAGTTTTATAGAGATTGATCAAGAATTTCAAAAGAACTTCAAATCAGAGCGAACACCATTAGGGTTTTTATCTGACAATCGACGAAAGTTGGTGCCGCTACCTCTTGTTACTCAACAAGGCACTTCCACCGGGTTTACTCAAACAGGAACACTGTGGTGGATGCATGACAGCCGCAACAAGTTTTTGTAGCAACTTTACAGTGCTGCACTCGATTCCTCTGGGGGAAATAAAATACTACTCAAAGTTTATATAGATGAGTCTCAGAACAATTTCCGCTCGCGTAAAAACAAAAAATGTTGATTCTAGAAGAAAGTAAGCCATGCAACACGGAAACAGAAGAGATGCGGACAGCTCAAACGCTAGCGTTTGGTTTGTCTGTGTCTTCTCTTTCACGTCTGCATGCCTTCATCCTATAAACAAACTGAAATTTCTGCGATTCGTAAAATTATTCTTTGAATCGGTTTTAAACACTTCATGCCATTTCATACATGTTCACATTGTAATGACAACCTACTGTTTTATCAGTAAGCACCTAAACTATAGGCACAACGTCCTGCGAATAATGCGTAGTCCTTAGCCACGTCACCACAATTGTTAAGCATTTTATATATATATATATATATATATATATATATATATCTGTGCGTGTGTGTGTTTGACATTTTTGAGCGCGCAAAATAACAGGGACGAAAAACGACGCGGACACAGCGCTGACTTCCAACATATGCTTTATTTTCTACAGTGGTACATATATATATATATAGACAACAAAAAGCAACACACGCAGGTGCATTGTACAGGAAGGCTTCATGTAAAACCACAAATAAGTATGCATGATAAGCAATCAAACAACCTGATACCGGATTTTTTTCTTCTTTAAGAGATCAAGCGGTCATTCCTGACTACCACTATCGTCTAGTCACCCTGTGGGCCTTGCTTAGAAAGTGTAGTTCTTTTTGGATAGGTCAATTGAAGGTGCACTAATGCACATGTCTCCCAAACTTGCAATCTTCGCCGCTTCAATTATCTCGCGTGTTGTTTGTGCCTGGCTCCTTCCTGTCGCAGTGCACTGCGAATACATGTGATCGCACCCACACTTCCTGCAGTGGAAAGCCACATGTCCCACACCTCCAGTTCGCACGTTATTTGCGTGCTCACGCAGCCTGTCATTGGCACACCGTCCCGTCTGCCCTATGTATTTCTTGCCACAGGACAGCAGTAACTCATAAACGATGTTGTTCTCACATTTAACAAAGCTTTCTTTGTGCTTTTTTTGGCACCTGGGTTTTTCAGAACCACTGTAGGAGGCCTTGCACAGATTATAAAGCTTGTTTGGTGCTGAAAGGACGACTCTTACGTTGGCGTTGTTTCCTATCTTTTTCAGCCTATGTGAGACATCGTGAAGGTACGGTATGACGGCGCATTTCTGCTTGACAGGCTCCGTTTCTGGTGAAGCCTGCTCCTCACCCTCACGAGCATGTTTGACAGTCTTGAGAAGACCCTCCGCCACAGATGTGACGACATACTGAGGAAACCCCGCCTTTTTCAGGCAGTCAGCTTGCGCTTGGAAACTACACGAACACTTGTGAGGACATGAGCGGCGAAGCGCATTCATTAGGGTTAATTTTGCAATACCCCTTTTAACTAGCTTGGAGTGGCCCGAAGAAAACGGCAGAAGCGGCTTATTGGCCCTAGGCTCGTACGACCAGCAGACCTGGTCTCGCTCGAAGAACATTCGTAAGTCAAGAAAACGCAAGGCGTTGTTTTGCGGCATTTCATGCGTGACTACGAGCGGTTGCAGGAAACGCGTGAACAGATCAAGTACGTTTGAAGAATCATTGCCAAATTCGCCTGGACTTGATTCTAGAAAGACAACGTAGTCGTCTACATATCTAAACACCTTCTTTACATTTGTGCCTGTTACTAGAAACTAGAAACAGAGCTAACAGGCACAAATGTAAAGAAGGTGTTTAGATATGTAGACGACTACGTTGTCTTTCTAGAATCAAGTCCAGGCGAATTTGGCAATGATTCTTCAAACGTACTTGATCTGTTCACGCGTTTCCTGCAACTGCTCGCAGTCACGCATGAAATGCCGCAAAACAACGCCTTGCGTTTTCTTGACTTACGAATGTTCTTCGAGCGAGACCAGGTCTGCTGGTCGTACGAGCCTAGGGCCAATAAGCCGCTTCTGCCGTTTTCTTCGGGCCACTCCAAGCTAGTTAAAAGGGGTATTGCAAAATTAACCCTAATGAATGCGCTTCGCCGCTCATGTCCTCACAAGTGTTCGTGTAGTTTCCAGGCACAAGCTGACTGCCTGAAAAAGGCGGGGTTTCCTCAGTATGTCGTCACATCTGTGGCGGAGGGTCTTCTCAAGACTGTCAAACATGCTCGTGAGGGTGAGGAGCAGGCTTCACCAGAAACGGAGCCTGTCAAGCAGAAATGCGCCGTCATACCGTACCTTCACGATGTCTCACATAGGCTGAAAAAGATAGGAAACAACGCCAACGTAAGAGTCGTCCTTGCAGCACCAAACAAGCTTTATAATCTGTGCAAGGCCTCCTACAGTGGTTCTGAAAAACCCAGGTGCCAAAAAAAGCACAAAGAAAGCTTTGTTAAATGTGAGAACAACATCGTTTATGAGTTACTGCTGTCCTGTGGCAAGAAATACATAGGGCAGACGGGACGGTGTGCCAATGACAGGCTGCGTGAGCACGCAAATAACGTGCGAACTGGAGGTGTGGGACATGTGGCTTTCCACTGCAGGAAGTGTGGGTGCGATCACATGTATTCGCAGTGCACTGCGACAGGAAGGAGCCAGGCACAAACAACACGCGAGATAATTGAAGCGGCGAAGATTGCAAGTTTGGGAGACATGTGCATTAGTGCACCTTCAATTGACCTATCCAAAAAGAACTACACTTTCTAAGCAAGGCCCACAGGGTGACTAGACGATAGTGGTAGTCAGGAATGACCGCTTGATCTCTTAAAGAAGAAAAAAATCCGGTATCAGGTTGTTTGATTGCTTATCATGCATACTTATTTGTGGTTTTACATGAAGCCTTCCTGTACAATGCGCCTGCGTGCGTTGCTTTTTGTTGTCTATATATATATGTACCACTGTAGAAAATAAAGCATATGTTGGAAGTCAGCGCTGTGTCTGCGTCGTTTTTCGTCCCTGTTCTTTTGCGCGCTCAAAAAGTCAAACATGAATTACCAACTTGCCGATGCCTACGCTCTCTCAATATATATATATATATGTGTGTGTGTGTGTGTGTGTGTGTGTGTGTGTGTGTGTGTGTGTGTGTGTGTCATTCCATGCCAAGTGTCCCAGACGTGGCGCTCGCACATCACAGATTTTGCTGATAAAATTTGTGCCTTTTTCCTGTGCCACATGGAGTATTGTGGCAAAACACTTTTGGTCGAAAAAAATTTTGACAATCATGGCACCCCCTCGAAATTCGCTTCTATTTATTAAACTGTACCTAATATAAAAATGTGTATAAAATCTATTTTTGTGTGTTGAGCTACGAAACCGCGCTTGCGCTATCGCAGAGGTTCTGTTTAGTTGTCCCATTCATTATTTCCGATTTTTTTTTGTGTTTCACTACCAGCTACGTAGCTTCAAAAACTACAAAAATCTTCAATGTTCATGAATTTTTCTTGAGCTATTTGCAACTCACCCTAACCAATATTAATCATAGCCTGATTTCCAGGAAAGTGTATTTTAGTATAGAAATGTTTAGGGGTAAAATAGACTTCAAATCTTTCCGAAAAAATTGTGATATTTGAGAAAATGTACGATTTGTCACATGTTTGACCGTATTTTTCATACTGATGCGGTCAAAGTAAAAATCCTCGTCATGTGGCGTTTGATAGAAGACTTCATCGTTAAGTAACGAAGAAAGTCTAATCAAATCATTTTTTTTTTGTTTTAAGGAAGAAAATAATTTTTGAATTTGGCCCTCCGATCGCGCAGTGCATTTCATTTTGCTGCCACTTCGCCGCAAAGCACGTGGTCGCCCTTACAGCTGACACTCGTCACAGGCAGCGGCCAGATGCGAGATGTATGGTCAGCGGCTCGTGAGTGGTCGAAAGTCTTGTCGCGCTGCCAGGGCGACGAGTAATGAATTTGCGTTACAATGAGCATTTGCTAGGCGGGCCCAATGGGAAATATGGACGCCCGAGAGCAGCATGTGGAGTCGTTGGCACAATGTCCTAGAGGGACGTCTGCACAACTAGCATACACATACTGAAAGAAATAATGCACACTGTACACACTTCTTTCTCAGGGTATACATGTTGTACAGACGGCCTCTAGCACAATGTGCCAACGACGCCATAGGCTGCTCTCGGGCGTCCATACTTCCCATTGGGCCCGCCAAGCAAGCTCACATTGTAACGCGAATTCATTACTCGTCGCCCTGACATCAACGTGACAAGACTTTCGACCACTCACGAGCCACTGACATACATCTCGCATCTGGCCGTTGCCTGTGACGAGTGTCAGCTGCAAGGGCTACCACGTGCTTTGCGGCGAAGTGGCAACAAAATGAAATGCACTGCGCGTTCGGAGGGCCAAATTCAAAAATTATTTTCTTCCTTAAAAGAAAAAAATGATTTGATAAGACTTTTTTCATTACTTAACGATGAAGTCTTTTATCAAACGCCGCATGACGAGGATTTTTACTTTGACCGCATCAGTATGAAAAATATGGTCAAACATGCAACAAATCGTACATTTTCTCTAATTTCACAATTTTTTTTTTCGGAAAGATCTGAAGTCTATTTTACCCCTAAACATTTCTGTACTAAAATACACTTTCCTGGAAATCAGGCTATTATTAATATTGGTTAGGGTGAGTTCCAGATAGCTCAAGAAAAATTCACGAACTTTGAAGATTTTTGTAGTTTTTGAAGCTACGTAGCTGATAGTGAAACACAAAAATTCGGAAATAATGAATGGGACAACTAAACAGAACCTCTGCGATAGCGCAAGCGCAGTTTAGAAGCTCAACACACAAAAGTAGATTTTATACACATTTTTCTATTAGGCACAGTTTAATAAATAGAAGCGAAATTCGAGGGGGTGCCAGGACCGCCAAAAATTTTTTCGAGCAAGAATGTTTTGCCACAATACTCCATGTGGCACAGGAAAAAGGCACAAATTTTATCAGCAAAAGCTGCGATGTGCGAGCGCCACGTCTGGGACACTTGGCATGGAATGACTCTTAAATATAAGAGCTACAGAAAGATCACGAAGGTCTGATACTGTAGGAAGGCATTTGACACACGACGTACGTTTTAGCACTATGCTAATGCTAAAACGTACGTCGTGTGTCAAGTACCTTATATATATAAGGTATGATATATATAAATATATATATTTAGCGGTGGTATGGAGAGTTCTGTACAGAACTGAAATACAGAAACACCGTCCAGAAATACAGCGAGACACATTACTGTCAGAATGAGTGAGATATGAAAAGCAATAGTTTCGCTAACATCGTTCATTACTGTCAAATGCGGCATATACTAGACCTGGCATAAACATTAGCATAGCCAGCAGTCAGTTTTTATGAATAGGAATCAATGGCCAGCCATCAAGCACTTCTTTGCGACATCCATTACATATTTATGTGGCATACAGCGCAAAACATGCAACATGTGTAGTTCTCATGTAGTACAGGATTCTCATGTAGTCATCTGAGATACAGGACCCCAATAGGTGACACAGCTTGCGTGCATGAGCTTGGCAGTGTCGTGTCCCAGACCATGTCAGGGTCAGGTGGCATTCTGGCGAAAAGGACAGCAGGTTGCACTGATTCGAGGACCACTCACGGCCAGACCTTAAGCGTGGCTATTCCGAATTCTTGGACACGTTCTTGACTACCTCGAGACACGAAGTTTCAAGGAGGCTTCCTGGTCAAATGCAGCTGTAGAGCTTCAATGTGCAGTCTTGAAGCAACTGAAAATAGTCAAGTGCACAAAAATAAACACATGATGACAGACAGATCGATCACCTTTTAATCTGACAAGGGCAGCGCCACACACCAGATCCATGAAGTGTCATGGCAATGAACAAAACCAGGGATACTCATTAACGTTGCTGTACTTTGAGGGTCTGTTACTCCCTTAGCCAGCTGCAACTGTTTCCGCTGCATGACCTCCGTACAATTAGAAGGATGTTTTTTTTAGAGAACGCATATTTCTTATCAAAATTGTATAATAGTCACGCTCAAGATGTTTTCGCGCACACACTCTATGTCAAGAAGGAAATAGTTTTGCTGCAACTAAAATGGCAATGAAGAGATTAATTAACAAAAACTCATTAACTTTTAATTTCCTGACCTGGAGGTAGTTGTTTATATTAGAAAGTTGTATCGCGTGCCAATTTATGGCATACACATTTTTTTAATCGCGAAAGTTACACGTAATTCGTGATATTCATCCTTGAATTTCAAGGACGAAATCGAAACTGATAGCGCCTGACGTGCAGGAAACGTCGCTTCTCTGTACGTAAGCTCGGAGCTACACGTGAAAAGAAGGTGATGATAGTTTAATGAAGGTGGGCCGAAGCAGAATGTGATCAGGAAAATCTGCAAGCATTCAGAAATACACAAGTAAACAGCTTATTATTTGGGTGCGATGTGTGGTACTTATCTGTAAACATAGAAAGAAAAGGTTGATATTACTGCCGTTTCGGATGCGCGCATCTCGAAAGAAACAAATGAGCACCAAACGCCACATGCAAAGGTAAGGCGATCCGCTGACGCAAGTTAGATGACTTGCCAGTTTTCACGAAAAGGTACGACCACGACGCGCCTTCATTCAAATTTCGTCACTCCCTTGTCGCGGGCAGCTCCGGTCTGACGTAACAGAAAAACCGCGTTTTCTGTGTGCCGGACACGATCAGTTTTGATTTAGCCTTAAAATTTCACAATAAATATCTCGAGCTTACGTAAAACTTCATGATTTCTGAAAAATGGGTATACCATAAAGCGGCACGCACTACAAAATTCTAATATAAACAACTGCCCTCAAGTCATAAATAAAAATTAGTTAACGGGTTTTGTTAATAGTCCCGCAAGCATTTTTTGTTGCGGCAGATATTTTCAGCCTCGAACTAGAGTACTACTGGAGCGTGACTGTCATAGAGTTTTTTTAAAAGATAGTACTGTCTGAAAAAAAAAATCACCCTGTATAGCATGGCAGCAGTATTTTAATAATAATAATAATGTTGGGGTTGACGTCCAAAACCACGATAGGATTATGAGAGACGCCGTAGTGGAGGGCTTCGGAAGTTTCGACCACCTGGGTCTTTAACGTGCACCTAAATCTAAGCACCGGGTCTAAA